>NW_020956095.1:181328-187103 GCF_003031625.1 Empidonax traillii
GTCCCTGTTCCCTGGGAGCAGAGCCAGACCCCCCCCGGCTCCCCCCTCCTGTCAGGGATTGCAGAGCCAGAAGGTCCCCCTTGAGCCTCCTTTTCTCCAGGCTGAGCCCCCCCAGCTCCCTCAGCCCCTCCTGCTGCTCCAGCCCCTTCCCAGCTCCGTTCCCTTCCCTGCACACGCTCCAGCCCCTCAGTGTCTCTCTTGGAATGAGGGGCCAGCCCTGTCCCAGCCCTGGAGATGCCCCAGCAGTGCCAGCACAGGGATGGGCACTGCCCTGGTCCTGCTGCCGCACCACGGCTGGGACAGCCCAGGTGGCTCCTTGGCCAGCTGGGCACACACTGGCTCTTCCAGGTCCTTTCAAAGAACCATGGAATACCCTGAGTTGGAAGGGACCGACAGGGATCATCCAGTCAAACTCTTGGCCCTGAACAGACACCCCAACAATCCCCCCTGTCCCTCAGAGTGTTGTCCAAAGCCTCCTGGAGCTCTGGCAGCCTTGAGGCTGTGCCCACTGCCCTGGGGAGCCTGTTCAGTGCCAACCAGCCTCTGGGGGAAGAACCTTTCCCTGAGATCCAACCTGAGCCTGCCCTGACACAGCTCTAACCAATGCTCAGGTCTTGTCACTGGTCACAAACTGGAGTTGCCCCTTTGCTGCCCCTCGTGAGGATGTTGAAGGCCCCAGTGAGGTCTTCCCTCAGTCTCCTCCAGCTGAACAAACCAAGTGCCCTCAGCTGCTCCTCACACAGCCCCCTCCAGACCCTTCCCCATCCTCGTGGCCTCCTTTGGATACCCTCTAACAGCTTCATGTCTTTCACATTATGGTGCCCAAACTGCCCCAATGTTGAGGTGAGGCCGCCCCAGGGCAGAGCAGAGCAGGACAATCCCCTCCCTGATGCCCCCAGGGCACAGCTGGCCCTCCTGGCTGCCAGGGCACTGCTGACTCAGGGCCAACTGGCACCCACCAGCATCCCCAGGTGTCTTCCCACAGCTGCATTCCAGCCTCTCATTCCCCTGTCTGTCCATACATCTGGGGTTGCCACATCTCCAGGGGCAGAATCTGGCCCTTGCCCTTGGCAAACTCCACATGGTCGGTGGTTGCTCATCTCTGATCTGTCCAGGTCTCTCTCCTTTCCAGGGAGTCAACAGCTCCTCCCAGTTCAATGTTGTTGGCCAAGTTACTCAGTATCCTTCAAGTTCTGGGGTGAGGTCAGGTCAGGTTATTGAAGCTGAAGAGCACAGGACTAAGAACAGAACCCTGTGGAACCCCACTAGTGACCAGTGTCACCTGCTGTCACCCCAGTCCCTGTCACCCTTTGTGCTCAGCTGCTCACCCAGCCTGTAACAGTTACCCAGCTGTGGGCTGAGTTTGTCCAGCAGGATCCTGGGAGAGACAGTATGGAAAGCTTTGCTGAAGTCCCAAAAGATTCCATCTGGGAATCTGACATTGCCCTGTCCCAGAAGGAAATCACATTGGATAAGAAGGTTTTTCCCCTGGCTGCAACCAGTTGTCCTCCAGGTGTTTTTCAGTACTTCCCAGAATAATCTTTTCCATGATTATCCCGGGCACTGAAATGAGACTGACAGGCCTGGAGTTTCCAGGATCCTCCTTCTTGCCCTTCTTGAACATGGGGAAAACATTCTCCAGATTCCAGTCAGATGGAACTCCCTGGATTCCCAAGACCACTCAAAAACCATGGAGAGAAGTTTTGTGATGACATCAGCAGCTCCTTGAGGATTCTGGGATGAATCCCAGCAGGCTCCATAGTTTTGTAGGGATCCAGCTGGAGCAGCAGATCCCCCAGGATTTCAGGCTCCACTTGGAGTTGATCATTTTGCAGTCACAGTCCTGCAGCTCAGGGCACTGAGGCCTCCTTGGTCCATCATCCATGTTGAAGATGGAGACAAAGAAAGGGTTAAACCCCTCTGCCTTGTCCCTGTCCCTGCTGGTGAGGTGACCACCCTCATCCTGGGACAGGAGGACCTCATTTCTACACTGCCATTAATACATTTGAAATCTTCTTTCCCAGCTGGCAGCTCCCCAGCCTGTGCCCCAGCCTGTGGCTTGTGGGGGGCTGTTGTGCCCAAGTGCAGAACCTGGCACTTCACCTGAATCACCTCTGCCCACCCAGAGCACCTCTGGCCTTGCCCAACCCCAGGGGGATCAGGAACCACAGAGCTCTGCCCGTGGAACACCCTGGAAGTGGAGAGGAAAAGCAGTTTCCCGAGCTGCCATCAGTTGTCTTCAGGGGCCACGTGTCTCTGAACTGCCCCTCCAGACCCTCCCCACACCAGCTGTCCCCTCCCCAGGCAGCCAAGGCAAAGGCACCAACTCCAAGAGACTTTTTGGGAAGCTCATCCCTCAAACCAGCCCCTGCAGGCACAGCCTGAGGTGTCAGAAGGGTGTCATGGCCCCCCATGACCCTTCCCACCACCCAACAGCTTCAACCCCAAATCCTGCCACCTTCCCAGCAACCAGGGGGAGGTTGGCTGGTGGGGGGGGAGGAGGAAGAAGAAACACTCCACAAAAACAATTATTAAAAAGCAAAGTGTGTGGCCACAGCCGCTGGTTTAACTTAAAAACACTTCATGTGGCCCAGAGGCTTCAAAAAAACCCAAGAGTTGGTGGCTCTCATCCCCCCCACCCTGACCCACCCCCTCTTAAAATTCCACCAAATCAAAGTTTCACGTTCCACAGAGTTTCCCTTTTTGTGGTGGTGGTGGTGGCCTTGTTTGTGGGTCACTGTGGGGTTGTTTCCCCCTGTTCTTGCTTCCTCTTTTCCTCCTGGCCCTTGACGTGACCCCAGCACTTCCCACAAAGCCCAGCACACACCAAGGGACACACAGAGGTGACACTCCAGGGTCCCTTCTCCCGCTGGGACAGTGTCTGGGATAGAGAGGGAAGAGGCCAACAGCTCCTGCACAAGGGCCTCCTCGTTGCTGCCCTGTCCTTGCCATGGCCTCCCAGATCTTGCCCACGGGCACAGGGAGGGGGCAGGGGACAGCGAGCACACCAGGTGGAACGGGCAGGAGGCTGAAGAGACGCAGGCCAGGAGGCAGCTGCTGGATGAATCCCAGGTGAGGAACCAAGGAGGAGCCTCCAGCCGTGCTGAGTGGGGAGAAGAATCCCAGGAAACAGAAGAGTTGGGGACAAGAGAGGAGGAGCAGTCCCGAATCCACAGTTTCCCGCGCTGTGCCGGCGGGGCTCCCCCAGCAGGCACAGGCTGCTCACAGTTAGCTCGGCCTCTCTGCTCCCACAGTCTCTGCACACAGAGGGGCTCGGGGCCCCTCAAGCTCACATCATGACATGCCGCCGGCGGTGGAGGGCCAGGTGGTCGGAGCGGGAGAAGCTGCGGTCGCAGTCCGAGCAGCGGAAGGGTTTGATGCCCGTGTGCTTGCGGAAGTGCCGCGTCAGCTCGTCCGAGCGGGCGAACTTCCAGGTGCAGCCTTCCCATGTGCACTTGTAGGGCTTCTCACCTGGGGGGGCAGGGCACAGAACAGTCAGCGCTGCCACAGCAACACCCATGTGCCCTCCAGCCATTCCCAGGGAATGACATTTCCTTGGCGCCTCCGAAGAGCCACCGCTGAGCCCAGGGACGGACCACACGTGGCCCCGGCTACCAGCACCCCAAAAGGGCCAGCACAGAGCACAGGAGAGACAAAGGTACCCTGGCATAGGGTGCCAGCACCTTGAGCCCCCAAAGGGACTCCCCAGTCTCTGGCAGAGGATGCCAAAACGCCTAAAGGGACACCCCTGAGACCAGGGATGGACCACGCACAGCCTTTGGTAGCAACACAGGGCCCAGGCGCCCCAAAGGTACCTAAGGTGGCCACCCTGAACCCTGACAGAGGGTGACAGCACCCTGTGTCTACAGAGGGCTCCTCCCAAGAGCCCCCTATGACCCCAGAGGAAAGCCCTCAGCCCTGACACAGCACTGTGAGCCCCTAAAGGGCCTCTCCAAGGGCCCTTCTCCGTTTTTTTCAAAGGGCCCTGCACCCCCTTAAAGGCCTCCCCAAGCCCCCAAAGTGTCCCCTAGCTCTGGCACAGAGTGTCAAGACAGCAAAAGGTCACCCCAGAGCCCAGACATGACTCTCCATCACCCTCTCAGCCCATCCCTGGGTGCCCCCAGCCCACGGGGGTTCTGGGGACACTGCTCCTGCTCCCACCTGTGTGTATCCTCCGGTGGGCTTTGAGGTGGGAGCTCTTGGTGTAGACCTTGTTGCAGCCCTCAAAGTCGCACTGGTGGATGCGCCGCTTCTTCAGGTCGGGGGAGTCAGCCCTAGGCCCCCTCACCGCCGGCCTGCAGGAGGAGGGAGGGCTGGAGGCACAACCCTGGCACCCCTGGCCTCTGTGGGGCACCCAGGCAGCACAAACAGGGAGGGGAGGCACAGACAAGGCAAGACTCACTCTCTCTGGAGGTCCTGGAACGGGGCTGGGCCACTCTCCGAGGCGCTGTCCTCGCTGTCGCTGTTCATGTCCATGGGGAACACGGAGCCTGGGTCCATTTTCACAGGTGGGGTCCGGGATAGGAGAGCTGCTGGCACACAAAGAGGGAAGGGGTGAGGCTGCTGACCACAGAAAAGGGACACCCCCAAAATCGCTCACCCCTGCAGAATCAAAACTACCATCCTCCTGCTCCTGCAGGGCTCCAAACATTCTCCATCCCCCCATGGAATCAAATCCAATCAGGCACATGGAGAAGTGCCCAAGGCAGGAAAAAACTTGGGGGGCACCCTTCTGGCTGCCTGCTCCTGCCCAGAGGAGGGCACATCCAGGGAACGTCCTGGGAAAAGGGATTGCGGGGGGCACAGGGAGCAGGTGAACTGAAACCAGAGCTGCTGGCAGCGGGCAGCCAGTGGGAGGGGCGGGCAGGCTGCCAGCAGCAGCATGGGTGGAGGACAGGCAGTGCCATGCCCTGCGTGTCCCCGCCCTACCCGTGTCCCCTGAGGGGCACAGGCTGGGGGCTGAGTGCGAAGGTGGCACACAGTGCATGGTAGCGGGTAACACCCCACAGTGGAAAAACTTGATTCCTTTAAAGAGTGAGGTGGGACAGATGCCCCTCCCACCCCTCCCCCCCAGATTCCAGGGCCGCCCTTACTGGACCCCGCGTTCTTGCCGTCGCCCCCAATGAGGGGAACGGTGATGGCGGTGACGCCGTCGGTGGGCACGGTGGTGTAGACGACGGGCAGCGACTGCACCACCACGGGGATGGTCTGCAGGTTGCCCATCTTGCTGGGCAGGTTGACGGATGGGATGGTGTGGATGACATGCAGGATCTGCTGCCCACCGCTGCCCTGCGTGGATGCCAGGATGGAGCCGGGCGACAGCACGGCCGGGATGGCCGACGTGGAGCTGAGCCCCGAGGGCGGCATGGACACGGTGGCGGGGGCGGGCAGCGGCGGGGCCACCAACACGGGCGAGGACTGCACCGAGGAGGGGGGGACAGGCGGTGGCGGCACCGCCGCCGCCGAGGCAGGAGCCGCCTTGGACTTGTTGAGCGAGAGATCCACGGGCTCAGCCTGGGGCTGGCTGCAGTCGCTGGCCAGCAGCTCCTCGGGGGGCTCCGTCTTGATGTCCGCCAGCAGCACCGGCGGGTCGAGGGGGCCCTCTGCCAGCAGCGCTGACGAGCTCATGGCGGGCGTCGCCTTCCCCTGAGAGAGAGACAGAGAGAGATGGCGTGAGGGGAAACTGAGGCACCAACCGAGCGAGGGAGGCGGGGAAGGACTGGGCGCCTCAGGCGGCGCCGGGGGCCGGGCGGAGCCGTGAGGGGAGGGCGGGAC
>NW_020956095.1:189507-214449 GCF_003031625.1 Empidonax traillii
CAGACCCCCCCCAAAACACACCAGGGAACACCCCCAGACAGACACACAACTGCTCTTTCCCCCCCCCCCGGGGACCCCCAACACGCTCCCAGAGCCCTCCCAGGGCCCCCAAACCAACCCCCCATGCGCGAGGGGTCCCCACAAACAGGGTCATGGGGGGGGGGAACAAAGGGGCGCCCCTTCCTCCCCCGGGAGACCCTCCCCAACCCATTTTTGGGGGTGCTCTTGCACCCCAAAGACCCGGGGGGGTGGGGGGGTGAGATGGAGCAGGGGGTCGTTGCTCCCCCAAATTCCAGCCTCGCTGCCCAATCCCCTCATCATCAGTGAATTGAATTCCTCAGTGCTCAGCCCAAGCACACCCCAGCCTCACCCAGGCGTGGCGAGGGGGAACTGTGGGACCCCCCTTCCCCACCCCACATGTCGGGGGGTGCCGTTCACCCCTTCTTTTGCAATAATCAGCCCCCCCCACCTTTCGCCCTAAACAGCTTAAAGATGGATTTGGGGTGACCTTGGCAGGGGGGAGGAGAACGCCTTCCACACCCCTCCCCCTCTTTGTCCCCTGCGTGTCCCCACCCCCCGGGGTCCCCCACCCGTGGGCGTGGGGGGGTCACGCCCCGCCGCCACCGCCACACCCCCCCGTGGAATTTCCTCCGCGCTCCACCCTCCGCTCGGGACACGGCGCGGGGGGAGAGGCGGGAATACAAAGAGGGGGAACACCCAGCGGAGGGGACACGAGGGAGGAACAGGAAGGGGGGGACAGGAGGGGGTCAAGGCGAAAAAAGGGGGGCTGTCCCTTTAAGAGCAAAGGGCGTGGGAGGGGGAGGGCCGGGCGGGGCTGCCCGAGGGGTCCTCCCGGCCGCAGGGGGGCGCCCTCCGCGGAAGCGCGTGTGGCGCGTGGGGGGGGACACCCCACGCGCGACCCCCGCCTGGGGGGGAAAGGGGAGCGAGAGGGGGACATGGGGGGGGAGGGCTCGGACCCTCCCCCACCCACGACCGCCTCCTCCCCACCATCCCCGCGTTCACGTCCCACCCTCCCCCCCCCCAAATCCCACCCCAAAAGACCCCACGCGCGAACCCCCCGGTGGCCCCCCCGGTGCCCCCCTCACCGTTCCCGCCGACTCCTCCGAGCGCATCCCCGGCCGCCGCCGCCGCCGCTGCCCCCGGGGCGGTGCCGGGTGGGGCGGGGTGGGGCCCCCACGGGCGGGGAGGGGCCGCGTGGGGCGGAGCTCCCCTCCCCCACCCTCTCCTTTTTTTTGGGGTGGGGTGCCCCGCCCTGGAGGTGACATCATCGGCAGCCAATGGGCGGCTCCCCGCGCATCCGGCGTTGCCATGGGAACGGACGGGGGTTTTGGGGATGGGGGGGTGAACCCCAACTTGCTCCCACCTCCCCCGCCCCCCCCCCAAGAAGGGCACACCCACCCCCCAAGGAGGGCGCCCCCAAAATTGAGAGGAGGGGGTGCTGCTGAGATCTGGTGAACTCGTGTCAGCGATTGGGGGGGAGCAGAGACCCCCCTTTTGGGGGGTCATGTGTCCCCCCTACCCATGACTGAGGGGGGGGGAGCATCCCACTGCACCCCCACTCCAGAGGGGCTTGGGACACCCCTGGGTGCTCTGTGGGGGCCAGGGCAGGATGTGGCACCCTGGGGGGGTCATTCCCAAAGTGTGGGGGGGGCACTGCCCGCACCCCTCCCTGCCCAGTCAGTGCCTCACCCCACAGGTAACCCCCTCCCCCCCAGTATTTGGGTATCCCATGGCACCCCAGCTGGGGGGCACCCCCGTGGCTCAGGGGACTGTGGGGGTCCCCCGGGGTGTCGAGGCTGTGGCAGAGCTGGGGGGGCCTCCCCAAGGGACTGCAGGACAGGAGGGGCTGGGGATCCCCCCGGCACAGCTGCCACCTGGGAATCCACCCCACACCCACCCCACGCTCCCTGGACCCCCAGGATTTTCCAGCCCCTTGTCCCCCGGGGTCCTGGCAGCTCCCAGTGCAGTGTCCCCACTCTTGGGGTGACCCCCCTCTTGGGATGACCCCATTCTTGGGGTGACCCCAGGTTCGGGGGGATCCCAGTCTCATGGGGACCCCACTCTCCGGATGCCCCACTCTCGGCGTGACCCCCCCGTCCTCCCCCCTGCACTGAGTTTGCCAGTGCTGGTTGGGGCAGCCCCAGGCCAGGTTAATCAACTCCTGACCCCAAAAAATGCACCCTCCTGCCCCAACCCAGCTCATCCTAGGGGTCTTTCACACATGGCCATGTGCCCTCCATCCACAGTGTCCCCCCCAGGGGTGACTCGAGGCCACCACGAGTGACCTTGGCTGAGGAGGAGAAGCTGCAGCTCCTCCAACCAGCACAGAGCTCAACTGAGGGGGGGAGGACAGACCCCCGTGACCTCCCTTCCCCCACGCCCCGCTCCTGCCAGGCCACCACGGCTCAACTGGGACCAAAATGACACTGTTTGGGCAAAAAAATGTAATCCCAACCCCTAGAAAGGCGAAGGAAGGGACCCTCCCTCACCTCCACGAGGACAGGCCACCATTGACCAACTTCCAGCGGGAAGCTTTTGGGAACAGAAAAGCTTTTTGGGACCACAAAAGCATTTTGGGGAGGGAGTTACGTGGTGAGAGAGGGCCCTGGTATAATTTCCCCTCCGGGACCCCACTCCAATGGCACTGAGCTGAAGGGGCAGCTGCAGGCCCTGCAGTGCCAGGGGAGCTCCCAAAAACACAGCAGAAAGGGGGGAACGGGTCATGAGGTTCCCTTGAGGTCCCTGTGGCAGTTGGGGGGCCCAGGGCACATCCCCCACTCCTGCTGTCCCTGGAAGAGCATCCCTGAGGATGAATTTGGGCAGGAGGGGGCAGACCTCGGGTTGTGCTGGTGGGGCCCTGCAGCTCCAGGGGGTCCCATCCCCATGGCACTGATGCCTCCTCCAGCAGCTCTGCCCCAGAAGGAACTGGGCAGAAAGGGCTCGGGGAGAGCCCAAATTTGGGGGGATGCAGAGGAGACAACGGAGGGAAGGACAGGGGCAGTCCCCCAGGAAGGGGCTCTGAGGGGTCCCAAGGGGCTTTTGCCACTTCCCAAGGGGAAGGTCCATCACCTCCAGCCTGCTGGATCCAGCAGCAGCAGCCGATCCCAGGTCCAGGGGATGGACACATCCACCGGGGCTGGGCAGAAGTGGGGGACAGGGAAGGGCCGTGGAAGGAGAGGGGGGTCACAAAGAAGGAGAAGCAGAGGAGTGAGGAGGTCCCAGCCCCAGCAGCCCTGGAGCCTTTGGGGCAGCAGCAGCACCTGCTGGGCTCCAGCAGAGGGAGGGATTGTTCCTGCCCACCCTGGCAGCAGCAAAACGATCAAAGCACCCCAGAAATGGGTGTTCTGCTGTTCTCCCACCAGCTCAGGTGAGGAGCTGGATGTGGAATATCCCAGATCCCTCCTCCGTGCAGCCATGGAACACAGGGCAGTACTCTCCAGGTTAACCACAGGTGTGATCCTTGATTCCACAAAACCCACAGGGCCTTGGCCATGCTCTCCCCTGCCTGCTGAGCCCAATCCACCACATCTCCAGGTCCAACTGCACCAAGATGTTTCCTCAAACCACGCAGCTCCTACGGGAGACATCCTTCCCACTGCTCTGCTGAGGGAGCAGGTCCTATCATCCCAGCACTGGCTTCCTGGAGCACTGGTCTGACCAAACACGTCAGGTGGGCTCAGCTCCTCCCTCCAAAGGCAGGTGCCAACCCCTTCCAGTACAGCTAAACACATCCCACCTTGTTGTTGACATGCAGAACTCTGGAGCAACCCCAACATCCACATCTTCCAGAAAATTGGACAAAAAGGTGGAAAACTAAAGGAACTCTTGGGGCTCAAAGCGTTGGGATGAACACAGGAATCCCCATGACCACTGGTGAGGGAAGAGGAGACTGTTCCTCTCCTTACAGCCCTTTGAGACCACCCTGTGCCCAGTGTGGGGCTCCCCAGCACCTCAAAAGCAGGGATGGAGGTACCAGAGAAAAGCCAGGAGATGCTGGGGCAGCTTGGGAATGCTCTCCAGGAAGGAGCCAGGCTCCTCGTGGAGATGGTGATAGCAGGACAAGAGGCACCGATGTGTGGATTCTTATTCTTAATTTTAAAATCCTGAGGGTGATGACACAACAAAAATCCCTCCTTGGCGGTGCTCATCTCAGCAAGGCCAGGCCCTCAGCTTCCACCTGGATCTGCCTGGAGCAGGACAACGGCCATGGAGATGGGGCCAGGCTGCAGCTGGGTGAGATCCAGCACCACATGATCATAACCACCCAAAATCACCCCCAGCTCACATGTGGGAAAGACCCTATCTGGCAGAAGGTCCCACGAGAACTTGGACTTGGAGATCTTGGATCTTCTAAACTCCAGGCCCCTGAGGATGGTGTGGATGTTCCTCACGAGGTGCCTACAAGCCACAGTTGAGAAGAGCAAGGCTATTGCCAGGGAATTGCAGAATCCACATCCACCACAGAATGTGCTGGAGGAGCTGGATCCCGGCTGGATCCCAGCGCACTACAGACCTGTGTCCATCCCATCCAGGCAGGTCTCCTGGGACAACCAGGTGCTGCTCAGGAGGGAAAAGCAGCAGAAGTACCCTCAGGGAGAGCCCCAGAAGCCAAGCTGATCCTAATGCAGCTCATCACTGCTGACCCTACTGGGACCATCCACAGTCTGATGCAGGAACGGAACAGTCAGAAAATTTGGGAGCAACACCAGGACAAACACAGGGACACCAACCTGCCCAGCCCCAGGGAACCCACCCTGGGCCCCACAGCAGCTCTGGGAGGAAAGCAACATGGCCAAGGGGGGATTTACTCAGGATCTTGGTGACAGGTGGCATCAAGTTTCTCCCATTCCAAGGTCAAGCCCTGATGGAAAAGGACAGATCGCTGCCATCTCACCGAGGTTTGGCTCTTTGGCACAGTATGTTTGTGTGAGCAACATCTGGAGCAGCACCAGCTGTTTTTTTCTGTGAAGATCTGCCAGAGAAAGGAGGAAGAGTTTTCCAGGAGTGGGGTGAGGGTGCTGAGCCTGATCCCCCAAACCTCCCTGCTCAGATCTAGGGAGAGACAAACTGGCCAGCTCAGTGCTGCTGGAGCATCTTGGTATAAAGCCACCTGCGTTCTGTCACAGGAGGGTTCACAGAGCAGCTCTGGCAGCACCTCTGCCAGAGCAAAAGCACAAGGTTGATTCCCAAAATCCACATATTTCAGGAAGAGAGATTTGCAGCCAAAGAACAGCAGATCTTTAGCCCCAGCACTGGATCACTGAGCCCCCCTGAGGGGCTCCAGCCCCCTGCACACGGGGTTTGGTTCCTGAGCAGCTCCCAGAACACTCTTCCCTCACCCCCATTTCCAACCCTTAACCTTATCCCACTTCCATAGGCTGAAGTTTATCCCCTAAGGAAGCCCAACAACTCCTCATCTCCATGGAAATGACGCAGCATTCCCACTGTCCTTCCCCTGGCTCCAGCAGGATCAGTGCTGGGATAAGGTGCTCCCAGCAGCAGGTGCCTCAGTCTTCTTGCACTTGTGACTCTGACCCATCTTCTGCTGTCCTGGAGCTGCAAGCAGAGCCCTTCCTGGTTATCCTTTGGAGCTGCTGTTCCCAAGGCTCCAACATATGGATCAGCAGCGACTCCTCCTCTTGCTCCGCTCGGCAGCACCAAGGGCAGGGTTGGGGGATGGGAATCCATCACATTCCCTGCAGGATCTGGCCTGGTCCCAGCTGTGGGGGGAACTGGAGTTTGCTCCACCCAGACCTGCTGTTCCCACTCCAGGTATTCCCAGCCAAGCACAACCCCTCCATCTCCAGACCATTCACAGTTCTCCAGAAGCTCCTGGACTGTTCACAGCTCCTCTCCCACAGGGCTGGTTCCCACTGAAAGCTCCCCCAGCCTGAGCAGCTGCAGGGTGGGCGGTGTGAGACATGGGTGTTAATTCCAGGAGGATGGAGAATGGATGGGATGGTTTGTGTGGAGCCCCCTCCATTCTCCAGCCCAAGGTGCCCTTTGGCTCCTTGTCCTCACCCAACAGACTCACCCTGTCGGATTTTTCCCCTCCCAGTGGGTGTGTGGGCAGGGATACAGGGGCACAGCCAGGCTTGGAGTCACCACACCCTTTTTACACAGTAATTTGATGCAGCAAGAGAGAAAAAAGGTAGAGAGATGCTACCAAGCATCAGCTCCCACCCACCATGCCAGCAATTCCCAATGAAATTCTGGAATGGCTTCCAGTCAAATCCCCCAAAAACATGAAAGGAGAAATGCAGCTCCCGCACATCTGCTTCCCACAGCTGCCTCAGGTTTTGGAAGAAAGCAAACCCACTTTCCAAAGCTGTAGAATCTGAAATCCCTGGTAGCAAAAATTTATTTTCATGACTGAAGACAAGGAGAAATTTATAAACTTATTCCAGCAACCGACCAAGAAACCAGTAAATACTCCATATTCCTGGGACTTAAAATATCCTCCCAGCAGCCAAACATCCACCTGGGAGCACCAGCCCATGGGCACATCACCTGTCCTGCCTCCTTCCCAAGCTCACGGGTGCCAGGGAAGGCTCTGAAGGTCCGCAGTGTATCCAGACATCCTCTGAGCCTCTAGTGTCCGACGTGAAAGGAGAGAAAACAAAGCAGCACACTCATAAAGCCCAACAAAGACATCGACAGTGTTAGATTCTCCTAAAAAGTAGTCCCAATCCACGCTTCCTGCCCCCAAAGGCTGGGATCAGCGCATGAGCAGGCTGTGCTTTGGGCCATCCACCCTCTCCAGCTTCTCAAAGTGCTTCCTGGCGTTGCGGATGTTGATCAGCGTGGCCGCGGAAGCTGCGACGGAAAAGGGACAGCGCAGATAAAACGGAGTTAAAAAGGGGCAGTGGCCACGTCCTGAGGGCAACAGCCCTGTCTGCAAGGTCCTGGTTCATCCTGCTGCTCCCACCATGGGCACAATTCAGTGTGGGAGGCTCTGGGGAAATCTGATGTGGGAGTGTTTGGGCAAAATTTGATGTGGGAGCGTCTGGGCAAAATTCAGTTGGGATGGTCTGGACACAATTTAACGTGGGATGGTCTGCACAAAATTTCATGCCAGATGGTCTGGGCAGAATTTAATGTGGGATGGTCTGGGTAAAGTTTAATGTGGGAAGGCCTGGGCAGAATTTGATGTGGGAGGGTCTGGGCAAAATTCAGTTGGGATGGTCTGGGCAAAATTTAATGTGGGATGGTCTGGACAGAATTCGATGTGGGATGGTCTGAACACAATTCGGTGTTGGGGGGTCTGGACACAATTTAATGTGGGATGGTCTGGGCACAGTTTGATGTGGGAGGGTCTGGGTAGAATTTAATGTGGGATGGTCTGGGCACAATTCAGTGTGGGATGGTCTGGGCACAATTCAGTGTTGGAGGTTCTGGGCACAGTTCAGTGGGGGGTCTGGGCTGTTTGCTGATCCCAGAACACCACGAGGAAGAGCCCAGTGAATTCCAGCCACGGGGAGAGCTGCACAAGCCCCCATAACTGCCCATCTACTGCTTCCCAGCTCAGCCCTGTCCCAGCTGTGCCTCAGGCACACACTTTTCCCTATTTCAGTAACAAATGCAAGGCCAAGCACAGTGTGAGGCACGAGGTGTCCTGGACAGTGTCTCTGGAGCACCTCAGATCCCAGCAGGAGCTCCAAGTGGAGCTGTGTAAACAGTTAACTGGTCCCAGAGGGCCTGGGCTGGCACTGCTGCAGCTTCTCCTTCAGGATAAATAGATGCTGCTATAATTAGTCCTGTCCACCAAGAGCAACACTCCAACATGATCCATCCCTGCTTCCTCTTCAAAACTCACCGGGGCTGCCAGCCCAGAACAGCCCAAAATAGGTTATTAGACATGACCTGCTAAACCAGGTCACATCTGTTCTGGTGGTTCCTCTCACAGTCACAGATCTTCCCCGTGACAGCAACAGCTCAGCTGTCCCAGCACGCCCCACCTCTGCAGAGTCAGTGCTCACCCACCCTCCCCACCCCACTCAATCCCTCTCCTCTTCAGTTTTGTAATTAAATCTCATTTTTACAGTTGAAACTGGACTCATTTTGGCCTATTGGGTTTTTTTTTCCTGTCCTGAACAGGCTTATGTTGGCTTCAACTTACGTATGGAAGGGTCTGACATGACCACCATCACATATGTGTTGGATGTAAAGATGTCGATGAAAGCAGCAAAGTTAGAGTTCCTGACCTCCATGCTCTGGAAAGAGGCTGCCAGCTTACTGAAAAAGTAGAAATAAAGGAAAAAAAAAGTCAATTAATTATTCCTGTACCACTGCTCAAGCAGCTTTTGTGCCCACATGGCCAAAATCCCTTATTTGAGCTGTTGGGAACAAAGAGGAGCTTGAATTCCCGCTTGGCAGGGAAAACCAGGTGTGACCACAGCAGGGTTGGTTTTTAAGGACACAACTCTTTAGCTTTGGGCTAAATGAGAACAGTATAAAGTGATTTAAGCATTGAACAGTGAAGGAAACTCCAGACACACAGCCTGGACACTCTGGAGGACCCAGCAGAAATAAGAATAAAACTGGAACATCTGGAGACATCAGAAACACCTGTAAACCATGCAGCCACCTCTCCATCCACCCAGGCTCCACACACTGCCAGGTATAACCAGACTGCAGAGCCTGGAGGCTGTTCAAAGCTAAGCTGCCCCAAAACTTTCCACTTTTCTACTCAAAATATACAGATAAATAGTGCCTGGAAGCCTCTTCCTGCCCAGCCAGCCCAGGGCTGGAGCAGAGCTCTCCACCTGACATTCCAAACACTGTCACTGAATTATCCTGGAACTTTCCTCCCTTGCCCAGGAGAAAACAGCTGTTTCAGAACAAACCAACCTCTTCAACCATCAGGAAGTTCAAAAAAGCAACACTTAAGTGAGCTGTGCTTAAGCCCAGTACAATTGCACAGAACTGGGATTCACTGGAGAGTCCCACCAAGCCAAAATCCCTGATGAGGTATCTCCCCACTCCTGATCACATCAGCTCACCTGCAGCTCAGCTTGAATTGTTTGATGATGTTGCTGATTTTCTCAAACCTGTGGACGTCCCTCTGCTCTTTGCACTGATAGTGAGAGATGACCTGGAGAGGGGGCAGAGTCAGTCAGTGATTCCAGCACAGGTCCCTCAGTGCCAACAGCAATTCTGGGAATGGGTGGTGACCAGGATTCCCTTTGCCTTTGGCTGATTGAATCTTGGGAACTATTTGCAACAGCTCTTGTGGTGCTTTCACTGAGGAACAGGAGTCAGTAACACAATCACCAGGGAGCCTTTTTCACACACACAAAGCCTGTCAATAGGGAATTGTCCACCTGAGGTCTGGGTGCTCCAACTTAGCAGCAACTTAAATCTTGATTTAAAGTAAAAGAATGTGCAAGGAGAAGGAAAAAAAAGCAACCTCGGGAAGGGACACCTGCCAAGTGCTGGGATGGCTCTTCCCTTCTCAGTCCCAGGTGCTGTGGATTCCCAGGGCTGAACCTGAACACTGCCCAACCTGCACAGACAGAGCTCCCAGAGCCAGAGCAAGCCGTTCCTCCAGGAGAAAAGCAGCACAAAGGCAGCTGGATTCCTCAGCTCTGTCCAGTCAGACCAGCACTGAGCTGCCTCATCCACAGCACTTCCCTCCTCTTCTTCCCACACAAATCCAGCAGCATTTGCAGGATTGGACTGAACGTTCAGGGGGTCTGAAGCCTTTTAGGAATCCTTGCAGAGGGATCTCTCCCCAAACCTTCTCCCCCAGCCACATCAGGAACAGGCCAAGAACTGCATTTACTGCAGGAGGGAAGGGCACAAAGAGCTGCACCATCTCCATTCCCCCAGCAAAGCAAAGAGGAATATTTAAAAAACCTGAAGCCACGTATTTTCAGCTCTTCAGAATCACAAAACCAACTGTTACTCACCGTGCCCTTGCACAAGGATGTGAAACTCTGGAGTGACATTTGTGACTTAGGAGAACTAATGTTTTTTTTAAGGTTTTTTTTTTCCTCTTTTTGTCCCTTAAGCACCTTAAAACGATCACTCTTTAAACCTGCCCAATTATTCCCACCAGGACAGGTTTAGCCAGATTCAAGGGTTGCATTGTGAAGCTCCTTCCTTAACATCCCAGATGAGTTGTTTTTTTTTTTTAAACTATGATGTGAATACAATTTCAGAATCAGGTTTACAGAGTAAGATTCCACAGTAAGAGTTTCAGAGTTAAGATTTCACTTCAGGAGAAAAAAGTCCTGGGGACTTTTTAATGTATTCTATATATATATGGAATACATTGTTATATATGAATATATATTATTATTCATATATTTAATAATTGTATGGAAAAAAGGGAGATGAGTCTTTTAAAAAGTCACCATTACACTGAAAATAAGAGTAGAAGTTTTGTAGCAAAGATTATTAATTTTCAGTTAAAAATGTCCTTGTAACAATCATACTGTTACACACCCCCAAGGTGGAACTATTTATTATCTACAAGAGGTCAAAAAGCAGAACTTGCCAGACATGGCAGGTGTTTGCATCTGATAGTTTAAGAAGGGGGAAGAGTCGTGGCTCCTTCCCCACATCCCCTCCGTTATTTCCAAATCACCATCAAGGAAAGCACTGAAAAAAATTCAGACTCATTCCTTCAGCTCAGCAAGAGTTTTGGGGTAAACACTGAGGAGCCAAATCCATAATCCAAGAGTGGGGATGGACAAGTAGCAATGGTGGTTTTAAGCAGCACCTTTCACCTGCAGGAGGCAGGGACTGGGAGCACAAGAACCTGGAAAAATATTGCAACCCAGTGGCTCATGATCCTTTATCCATATCCTGGCTTTGCAGAACACCAAACCCAAAAGAAATCAAGTCCAGTTCAAATGTCACAGCAGGAGGAACTGAAAAGGTTTCTTTTTCAAGCTAAATGAGGCTCCTGCCCTGTGCAGAAAGGAATTCTCAAAGTCCCATGACCAAGAACAGAATGGGGACATGAAACACTCTCACAGCCTCGAAGAGGGAAACACCAATAAAGCCTCAGCTCAGCTGCTGGAAGGGGGAATTTTGGGAAGGTCCCATGAGCCACAGAGTCATATCAGCTACTTTCAGTATCCCAAGGGCTGGATCAAAGTGTTCTGTGGGGCTGGCACCTCCCAACAGCACTTCCATGGAATCCCAGAGTGGTTTGGGTGGGAAGGAACCTTAAAGTTCATCCCATCCCACCCCCTGCCACAGGCAGGGACACCTTTCACCAGCCCAGGTTGCTCCAACCTGGCCTTGGACACTTCCAGGGATCCAGGGGCAGCCACAGCTTCTCTGCCCAACCTGTGCCAGGGCCTGCCCACCCTCACAGCCAACAACTCCTTCCCAATATCCCACCTATCCCTGCCATCTGGCAGAGGGGAGCCATTCCCTGTGTCCTGTCCCTCCATGCCTTGTCCCCAGTCCCTCTCCAGCTCTCCTGGAGCCCCTTTAGGCCCTGGAACTCACCAGAAATGTGGCTCTCTCAAACAGCAGCACTTCATCTGCCTCGATGATCTGAGCGAAGTTTCTCAGGTTCATCTCCAGCTGCTGCACGTTGGGGATCAGCTGGTACACGATGCTGGACCAGGCCTGGTGACACACACACAACATGAGGGTCACCAGCGCTTCTCTGGCTCCCAATGTCCTCAGAGAGGGATTATTTTTAGTTCTGGGTGTTGACAGCCTAGGCAACACTGAGAAGTTTATACAGTGGACACCACCAGAGGAAGCCCAGACCTGAGGTGACTCTTCACCACCTCAAGTTCTTCTCCACATCACTCAGAGAAACCATAATGCCCCTAAGGAGGCTTAAACTATCCTCATTTAAAGCCGGCAATCCTCCAGGTATTTCAGTCTAGGGGAAGGTCAGATCGCAGATGGATACTTGGCAGCCCATCCCTGCTCCAAACAGAGAGCTCCACCCTATCCCAAGGAGCCAGGAACAAGCCCAGGAGGGGCTGGGGATGCTGGGATCAACATCTGTCCTCCTCCAGACTGGGATCCTCCCAGCTCAGCTCCCCCTCTCTGCCCCCCTGCTGACCCAGTGTGTGGCACTGCCTGACCAGGCCCTTCCCCAGGAGCCAGTTGGATGTTTGGGATGCCTGTTTGCTGAGTTCCTGATGTTTGCCAAGCACTCCTGACTTTTTAAAATTAATTAACCAAGCCCAGGATGCCCTGACACCATTTACACCCCCCAGAAGGAGCTGCTGCAGAACTGACCAGAGCCAGTCTCTGCCACACCACCACTCCCCTCCTCATGCTCCTGGCTCCGAGTGGGAAGGCAGATCTGGAGAGGCAGCTGTACAAACCTTGTAAAGGGTTTCATCCCAGATGGAGGTTCTAAAACAAACACATTCCAAGGGCCGGGAGAGGCGTTTCAAGTCCTCCTCACGCTCCTTAAAAATCTGGGAGATGAAAAGACAGAGCAGCAGTTGAGTGGAAGTAGTTCTGCCTGTGCTGTGGTTGCTGTATGGGATTACAGGAAGAGTTTCAAATGGATCACTGGAGAAGGGACAGGAGCAGAGCAGCTGTCCAGGACAGGCTGGGAGAAACCAGCTCCCAGTGCTCCCAGTGAGCAGCAGGGCCACACAGACCATGGATGTCTTTCTTGCTAGAGAATCCTGGACTGGTTTAGGTTGGAAGGCACCTCAAAGCTCATCTCATTCCACCCCCTGCCATAGGCAGGGTCACCTTCCACTAGCCCAGGCTGCTCCAAGCCCTGTCCAACCTTCTAGGGACAGGGAATCCAGAACTTCCCTGAGACCCAAAGCTGAAATAACAGCAGGTGTTGTGAAGTGGGAGTGAAGGTGGACAGGCTGGAGTGTCCCTGAGGACCTAAATTGTGACAAATCCCTGGCAAAAATCTCCATCACTGAGAGCAGCACGGGAGGAAAGCACCTGAGGGTCCTCAGGATGAGCTCACACAGACTTCTCTGCCCACACCACATTGTGCCCTCAGAAGTTCTGGGCACCAAAAAAGCATAGCAGGGGACCAGCAAAGCCCAGCCAGGCTCCTCTGAAATGCTGGGACAGCAGCAGGACAGCCAGCAAGGGGAACACACAACCACCACCCTCACCTGGGCCTTGTGGGAACATGACAGAACACGGACCAAGCCCCATGAAATCCTGGGCCAACGCCATGTGGATCCTGGACACCACAGGCCTCACTAAGATCTACAGAAACGGAGATTTAGCCCAGTGTTTGCAGGTCTTCTGAGCAGCAGATACCTAAAATAGGTCTTGAGGGGTGGTAAGGCCCCTCTTCTGCCCACCCCTCCCTTCAGGGCCTCCCCTGAGTCTGTGCCATTGGTTAAACCAGTAACTGTGCCCTAGTCCAGCCACAAATCTGGACAGGACTGCAGCTAAGAAGATCTTAGACTCATCCTTCAGCCTGGAGGGAAGTGAGGAAAAGCTCCTTGAGCCCTCTGAAGCAGCTCTGAGCTGTTTCTGCCCTGAGCTGGAGGGCAGAACTAGAACTGGAAGAGGAAGATCTCTGCTCTCAGGCAGGACAAGGGATCCAAAGCCAACCTGCCACGTGGAAAGGTCTGTCTGTGTAGAGAGGTCAGCTCTGGTTTCAGCCATAGGACCTGCATGTTCCCTCTGCAGGTGCCCAGGCAAAACTCAGCAGGAACTGGTAAAAAGTTTAATAAAACCTCTTATTTCTGACAAAAACCAGCAGCCTGGTCTCCAAACTCCCTGCAAGGCAGGGAGTGGCCAAGCAGCTGGGGATGTGCTCAGACCCACACAGCTCAACTCCCTTGGGGTATCAGGAGCTGTCCATGCACAAAAAGGAAGGTTTGTAGGAACTCAACATCTTCCCACCTCCCTGTGACCTTCCAAAAGCTCCAACCAGAACAGAAGCATCTCTGAAAGGTTGATCCCCAGCCTTTGTTTAGGTGCTTGTGTGCTTCAGAGGATCTCTGGGCAGGCAGAGCAGGATCAACAAAGAAAAACCACCTCCTGGTTAGGTGGGAAAGTTTCACCTCTTATTTTCTGGTGATGCTTTAGAGCAGAGCCTGTGCAGGGCTGAAAACAGCAGCTGAGCTGAAAACAACCCTCACTGTCATCACCACCATCCAAATGGTGGGCAGAGAGTTTAAGGAGCTGGATTTCCTTCAGTTCCACCTCCCTTCTGAAGCCAAGGTGTGCTGGAAGCTCTGGAATCAGCACTGTGAAGGGAATGGCTTTGAGTGGTTGTCACTAAAAATCACTGCTTCTGTTCTCCACAGCATTATAGGATGACACACTTCAAAAAGGCAGGGAAAGCAGAGGGCTCTGCCAAGCCTGAATATCTGAGAAACCCTTCGAGGAACAGCCCTGGCAGGGCTGTGTTTGATGTGACACGGCCCTGCACCGGCACAGGCAGGAGATGCTCCGTGGAGAAGCATTTCCATGGCAACTCCCAGCTTCTCACCAGATCCCGCTGGTCCTCCTGCACCAAGTCCATCTTGTGCACCAGGCAGAAGATCTTGGCATCTGGGGAGTTCTGCAGAATGGCCTCCAGGCAGGACTGGTAGTAGTGCATGTCCTTCTCCAGCTCGCGGCTCTCCACGTCGAACACGTAGATGAGAACCTCCACGTTGCGGAAGATGTTGTCCCTCTGGCTGGTGAAGTAGTTCTCCATGAAGGTGTCCTGCCTGAGGAGCAGAGCAGCAGAGCAAGGACACTCCTGTTAGAGCAGCCAGGACATGCTTGGAGAGGTCAGGAAGGTACTAAGTGTAAAATCTTAAGGCCTGAATTTGGAGCTGCAGATCCCAGCACAGGAGCCCACAGCAGAGCTCCATCCCCACGGAATGCTCAATCCCTGAGCATTGCCAGGCACAGCTGGGAGTTCCTGAAGAGCATCAGCCCACCAGTTCCACCTGAAGCTGCAGCTTCCCTCCATGTCCTGCTTCTGGATCCACACTGGCTTCTAAAGAGCTTATAAAACCCCCACAGCAGCAGAAGTAGCTAAAATATGACCAAAGTATCAGTTTAGCCTGTTATCCCAGGATTTCAGTCTCCTCTGGCTTTGCTGAGTGTGGGTCAGATGATGCATGAGGCCATGGAGCTGAGGAAGCTGAGCAAAGCTCAGCTGAGGCTCAATCAGAGGGACAGCATTCTTCAAAAAGCTGCTTCCAGGAGCCACAGGATTGCTGGCAACCTTCAGCATCACCCCTCTGCACACACCCCACTTGGAACAAGCTGGCAATTCCAAGAGCAGCAGCACCTCCCAGCACCTCAGGAGGAAGCCCAGGTGGAGGATTCTCTTGGCACACAAGCACCACACTCCCTTGGAGCAGAATCTGCTGTGTTCCATCCTCACTGATTCCCCACAGCCACCCCCACAGGACTGAAAAGGAGAGGAATAAACAGTACCTACCCTCCACAGTCCCACAGGTTTAACACCAGGTTTCCCAGGAATCTGACATGGGAATGCTCCACATCAACTGCAGAGAGACAATAGGAGTTTACTGGCTGTACCACACACCTGGATCAGAGCTGCCTCCTCCAAAGATCAGCAGAGAATCATGGAATGGTTTGGGTGGGAAGGGACATTAAAGCCCATCTCATTCCACCCCCTGCCATGGGCAGGGACACCAGGGTGCTCCAAGTTCAGCCCAACCTGGCCTTGAACACTTCCAGGGATGGGCCATTTCTCCCAACACAGCCCCCAATTGGTAAAATCCCACCTAAACACCACTGCTGGACATTTCCCACAGGAATTCCAGCCTCCCTGCCCAGGACACTGCTCTCCTGAGAAGTGCAGCAGGTGCCCCCCCTCAACCACATGCTCCCTGATCTCTGCGATATTTTAGGAATGATTTTATTTGCATCAAACTCTGCGAGGCCTGAATCCAGCCTTGACAAAATAAACCAGTAATACAGAGAATGGAAACTTCAGAACAGGCCAAATTATCACCAGTCCCTGACATTAAGTCATCACATTAAATCCTTCCCTGTGAGGAAAGTCAGATAGAGACAATTCATCCCCCTCTTCCAGAGGAATCACTTCTTGCTTTTTCCCACCAATGGCTGCTTGGAAGGGGAAAAAGAAAAGGCACAAGACACTAATTGAGCCCAGTGTTTCATCCTGCCAAAACCATGAGTGGATTGCAGGATCCCTGTGCTGGAGATCAGCTGGATACAACAGGGATGCTCCACCAACACGGAGGAGCACGAGGAGGCTCTGACACTCCTCCACTGACAGGTGTAGCTGCAGCAAAAGCTGCTTCATGATCCCAAAACAAAAAAGTTTAAGGATAAAAGTCAAACAATAAAGTAGTAAAAGTGGACCCAGTCAACAAAGTAGCAAAACTGAAGGCAGTGCTGCCTCCCCCTTCCCTCTCCAGCTTCCTGCCTGTCCCCGACTGACCTCCCAAGGGAGCTCCCTGTGAGGTGTGGCAGTGGGAGGACCAGCAGGGACACACCTACTCCAGAGGAGAGGCAGGAATTGCTGCAGGGAACGGTCCCACCCTGTTAATGAGGGGGTTTGAGCCCTGAGAGCTGGGAGTGCAGACAAGAGCAGCCTTACTGGTGGCCCCCAGGCGCCGCGTGTCCCGGGCAATGTAGTTGGCAAAGATAATGGATCTCATGCTGGTCTTCCCAGATCCACTTTTACCCATCAGCAGCACCTGGGAGGGGAAAAAAACCAGGAAGAATTAGGTATGAAACAGCACTAAGGCCTTCACAGCCCTCTCTGGTTGCTGTCTCACTGCCAAAGCCACAGAAACACAGCACTGACACCTTTCAGCTGGGACTGCACCAGGAGACTGGCAAAGAGCAGCACCAGGCCTGGGACACCCTTAATTCCTTGCTATCCATGGGCACTGGACTGTGGTCAGACTGAACACCTTCTCCCAGCACAGCACTTGGGAAGAGCAGGAGCTGCCTCCCCCTTTCCCAGCCCCTCACACCTGCCCTGGTACCACAGCAGGAGCCCTGATGGCTCTGATGGCAGCACAGGGCTTTGCCAGGACAGAGGAACAGCTTTGTCTCAAGCCTTTAAGGCCAGACTGGAAACAATCCCTCCCCCCATCCTAATCACAGGATGGTTTGGGTTGGAAGGGACATAAAAGATCATCTGATCCAGTTCTTCTTCTCATAACATGACTTGTTTTCTCTTCCCCAATAGAAGTGAAATACCAGTGGCAATTGAAGTTTCAGGGGTTACAAGACCAGAAAAAAAAAAAAAAAAGAAGTTAAAAGCAGGTAGGACAGCCCAGGTCAAGGGCACAGTGTATGGGGGACACCCGAGTCCAGAATCTTGTCTGCAGGACATCAGGCCAAAGGAGAGGTACCAAAAAGTAGGGTATGCTGAGGCCTGGGGAGTGGGGATGAGGGGAGACAGTCCCACAGGAGACAGTCCCACAAGGCAAGACTTGACACTGTGATCTAAAAATAAAAAAAACAAAACAAACCAACAGCAGCAGCCAACACAGACTTGCTCACAAAACCCAGCTGTTAAACAAGTTCCAGTTACAGAGCCAAATCCAACAGCTTTGGAAGTCTCCCGTCAAGGAGAAGTTTAAGGAGAGCAGGGGCAGTTTAAGGAGAGCAGGACACCAGCCGGGAGGGCACTTGCTCCACTGCCACCCTCTCTCTGTGACAGCACAGTAGGAGCTGCCACAATTTCATGGGAACATCATGGCAGAATTCCACCTCCTGCTCACTCCAGTCATTCCTGCAGCTCCTCCCAGGCTGAGAGAGCCCTGCCCAGGCCTCCAGGATTTGGGAACAAGGCCTGTCCCTGAGAGAGAAAGGCTGTGCTGTCCCCTGAGCTCATCCCAGGGAAGGTAGCACAGCACCCATTTCACAGCACCAGCACAAGCACCACAGCCAGGATCCAGCCCACAGACAAACCCAAAGCCCAAGTTTTGGGCTGCAGAGGCCTTGCAAAGGGATCAACCAGCAGGCAGGAAACCCAATCCTAGCACACCATGAAAACCAGCCACCTATTCCCTACACAGCCCCTTTAACAGCTTTGGATGTGCTTCTGCTGGAATACATCCACCCCTTCAATTCCCAGAGGAGCTGCTCCTTCCCCAAGGCTTAAATTCCATGCTTCCTGAGCAAAATATGGGCTCCCCACCGAGCTCCTGGGACACCTTGGAAGGCTCTCCCCTTGGAAGGGCCCTCTTGGAAGGGCCAAGGAAGTGGGTTGGAGCAGATCCTCTTCCCCCACGCTGAGCACGGGGGTTTGCAGAGGGTTTTGCAACACACCCCAGAAACAGTTGCCCACAGTTCTGGTGGACAGCCCTGCAATCAGCCAGGAATTAACCCAATTTTAATGTCTGGCACTTGATGCAGCCACTGATTCCAAGAGCCTTCCAAGGCACCTGAGCCCCAGAGGGACGGACACAACAAACGATGACATTCCCGGATAGGGAAGGAAAACCCAACAGCACAGGACCCCCCTCCCAGTCCTTACCTTCTTCTTCATGGCTGTGCTGGGCATCACACACCTGCCGAGAGAAGCCCACCTTGGATAGCTGCTTTCCTTGGATCACCACTCGCCCATCCCGATCCCACTGCCGGCAGCGCCGAGAGAGCGCTGGCACAGCCCCCCCACTCCTGCCATGGGGAACTCCCGCTGTTGGGAAACCTCCGCGTTCCCGAAATCCCGAGATCGCTGCGGCCGGGCCGGGAGGGGCCGACACCCCCCGCAGCCCCTTCCCAGGGGATGTCCCTTCCCTCGGGATGTTCTGCAGCCCCTTCCCAGGGGACGTCCCTTCCCTTGGGATGTCCCCAAAGCCCCCTCCCGAGGATGTTCCACCGCCCATTCCACTGGGATAGCCCCAGAGCCCCTTCCCCCGGGATGCCCTTTCCCTCCCCTGGGGACGCTCCTTCCCCAGGATATTCCACAGTGCATTCCAGTGGGAGAGCCCCAGAGCCCCTTCCCCGGTTCCCCTTCCATCCCCTCCCCGCCCCCATCCCGGGGCCCCGCAGCGGCCTCCCCGCGGGCCGGGCGGTGCCCGCGGTACCTGCGGCGGCGCTGGGGGCTCGGGGGGCTGTGCCGGGGCGGCCCCGGTGCCTGCGGCGGCTCGGGCCGGCCGGGGGCGGTGCCGCTGTGGCCGCCGGGGAGTCGGGCGGCGGCGGCGCTGGGGGCCGGGCGGGGGCGTGTCCCAGTTTATCCCGGCAGTGTATCCCGGTGTATCCCGGCGGTGTGTCCCGGTATGTCCCAGTTTATCCCGCCGTGTCCCTGTCCCCCCCGCCGCGGCTCACGGGACTCAGCGCTGTGGGGCGGCCGCCGCCGGTCACGTGAGAGCGCGAGCGCGCCCCGCCCGCCACGCGCGCGTCCCCCCCTCCACTCCGTCAGGAAGCCCCGGCCGCCATCTTGAGTGAGGGCAGCCCTTTGCTGGCACGAGGCAGGGGTCGGTGCCGAGGGTGTCCTGGTGATCCCAGCGATTCCCGGCGGTCCCGGGGGCGCGCACAGGGCAGGGGTCGGTGCCGAGGGTGCCCTGGTGATCCCAGCGATTCCCGGCGGTCTCGGGGGCGCGCACAGGGCAGGGGTCGGTGCCGAGGGTGCCCTGGTGATCCCAGCGATTCCCGGCGGTCCCGGGGGCGCGCACGGGGCAGCGGAGCAGGGCCCACCGTAGCAGCGCTGCTCCGCGCGGTAGCGGGGCCAGGCGGTAGAGTTTTGAGGCGCCCAAGGAGAAAAAGTTTCAGCGCCTCCCATATGGTCTAGCGGTTAGGATTCCTGGTTTTCACCCAGGCGGCCCGGGTTCGACTCCCGGTATGGGAAGCTTCACCTTTTCCTCCCGGGAAGGAGGAATTCTTGCCCCAACTGTCCGTTTTCCTCAGATTTCCTTCGCAAAACTCTTTCGGGCTATATTTTTGCACCTCTGCAGCAGAATTTCTCGACTCCTGAAGCCGCAGGCTACGCTTTGCTGCTGCAAACTCTGCCGCCCCCCTGTTTAAAACCCTTCGAGCGCGCTGGGCTGCACAGCCCCTCGCTAATTAACGCGCCGTTAATTGCCCTTTTTGCTAAGGCAAGCAAGATTCCTGCTTGTGTCCCAGAGAGTGTTTTAACTCAAGGCAAATACCATTGTACTGCAACTCCAGCAGCAGCAGCAATCTGCTGTAGATATACATCCATAGAAATATGTAAGTATTATACATAGAAATACATTACATATCTTATACATAGAAATGTATTCTACTATATCACAATAATATAATATATAGAATACGTTATAGATACATATATATATATGTAATTTGTGGAGGGTTCATTGCTGAAAGGAAATCTTGGAGCAAAGCCAGGTGTGTCCAATGCCTTTGTCACCGAGGTGTCCACACTCTGGGTGGGCAGCAGATCCCCCCAGGCTCATCCCCCAAGATCCACCCGGGTTCCCACAGGGAGGGCAGGGCAGCCCCCCATCCACTGGGAGAAGTTGGGGTCTTCCTGGGAGCCCCCCCAAAGCCGCAGGTCTCAGAGGGGACATCCCCACCTGGCTGCTGTGGCCTCCTGAGGGCCAGAGATCCTGGGGGCAGTGGGGCCTCAGGAGACGCTGAGGGGCTGCTGCCACAAAGTCACAGCCTTGTCATCGCATGTGTCCCCTCTCAGTCTTGGCACCTCCCTTATTCCCCCCTTAGTGCCTTGTCACCCCATGTGTCCCCTTTAGAGCCCTGGCACCTCCCGTACCCTCCTTTCAGAGCTCTGGCGCCTCACTTATCCCCCTCAAGAACCTCCTCACCTCATTTATCCCCCTTAGAGCCTTGGAACCCCCTTTCAGTGCCCTCGCACTTCATGGATCCCCCCCTTCCAGAGCACCTGGCACATCTGGGCTCTGAGGCAATCCCAGCCTGGCAAGATTTTGGGACATGGCCCCTCAGAGCTGCCTCTCCTGCCCAGGAAGCCCCTGCCCTGCTCTGCTCTCTGCCAGGGGCCACGAGGCAGCTTTTAGGGGGTCCAAAGGCAGCTTTTAGGGGGTTCAAAGGCAGCTTTTAGGGGGTTCAAAGGCAGCTTTTAGGGAGTTCCTTGAAGGACTGTGGGTTCCAGGGAAGCTGGGCTTGTCCTGGGGGGGATAGTGGGGCTTGGCAGGAGCCCCCTCAGCTTCTCTCAGCCTCTTCCAGCCAGGAATCCCCATGGAAAGAGGGACTCTGTGTCCCCTCTTGAGGAAAAGTCCTGCTGGTGTTTTTTTGAGGCTACTTAAATGACTTCCAAGACCCACCCAGGGCTATAAATACCTGATGCAGTTCCATCTTCAGTAAGAGGCTCTAAACCACTAAAACCAGGGGCCAGATGTCTAAATGAGAAAGAACTAAAGACTTCAGGCACCACCAAAGACATTTTGTTCCTTTGAACCCCAGAACGAAGATATTTCTGCCAAGATCTCAGCCTGCATCTTAAGAGAAAGGAATTATTTTGGCCTACAAGAGGACACAGAGAGTATCAAGAATATTCAGTGCAGGGTCTCCCAGAAGGACTTTCCTCTTCCTCCTGCTGCTCCCACAGATCTAGGACACTCTAGCCTGCTCTGATGCCTCCTTGTGACATCCACAGCCTTGAGAGTTCCCTGAGCTGTTCCGGGAGCAGATCCATGAGTGAAGGAAACCATTCCAGGGATCTGGAGAGAGGAATGTGCAGCTCCAAAATGCATAAGGAAAGACAAAGCTGACTGACAGGTATCCTTAGGGATAGAGCAGCCAGTTGCAGCTGGATGGGCTGTGAGGGAATTCCCAGATTCCTTACTGGGAAGGGAAGCTCATTGCTTCCAAATCCGGGAATGAGGCAGGAAACATTCCTTTGGAGCCAGGGAAGTTTCTTGGATGCTGGATGAAAAACATCCACACAGCAAAGGAAAAGGTTTCCCAAGAGCATCAATGGCAGCTGAAAAGGAGTTTTAGGACACACAACACCCACATTCCACGTGCTTCCCACAGAACTGGGGTTGGGAGGGTCTGGAGGTGTCCAGGGCAATCCCTGCTCACAGAGCAGGTGTCAGGGCTGTGTCCAGAGAACCTCCAAGAAAAAACAGAGGGAATGGCAGTGATTGTTTAGAGGATTTCAGGCTTTTAAGCTTTTTAAAGTCTTTTTTTCCCCCCATTACTTAAAGCTTTTAAGAGCCAACACAGCCAAAATTGGTTATAGGTCTCTCCTTTGAAGACTGGAAAAGATGTGAGGAAAACATCCCCTGTTCCCTTTTATATTTGCTTTTAAGAAATGTTTTATATTTGCATTTCAAAAATCAGGATAACAGCCTTGTTAGAGGCATTTCACCTCTTCATTCATCTATCTGAACCCTTAGAGGTCCCAACTAAGCAGAAAAAAAAATTAAAGGTGTGATTAGCTGAGAAGGGGGACCAGAGTAAAATGGTTTTTCCTCTCCCACCCCCCTTTCTTCTGTACTTCTCCCTTTAAACGTGTCCTTTAAAGCACATTTTCAAAGAGAACAGTACAAAGTCAGAATGTGCTGATAAAATCCTTCTCATTCTCTGATATTTTTGTAGGAGAGAAGCTCGTCTGCAATACTGAAACCAAGTTTATAATTTATCTGCACAATGACAACGTTCACTTGCTGCCAGCACCTGCTCTGAGCTTGTTCATCAAGGGCCTCCTGCTCAGAGTGTGGTAATTGCACTTTGAAATTGTTAATGTTTGAAGCTTTATTGGCCAAACTTTCACTGGAACAATCCCAAAGGCTCCCAAACCTGCAGCTCAGGGACTGTGCAGGAACAAGAACACTCCACGAGACAAACTCCAACCACTGAACTTCTCTGCACCTTCAGCTCTTGCTTTCAGGACTGTGACAGGCAATAAACAGCCAGAAAATGTGCACCTGCACTATTTCCCTGCCAGGCTGCCCTGGATTTGGGGTTCAGCACAGGGACAGGAAGGCACCAGCACTCTGATCAGCTCTTGTATGATCAGCAGTACAGGAAACAAGCTTGGAAGACTTAGTTCCAAAAATATCCAGGTTTCCCTGGACTAAAATAGCCTCATCACCCAGGTAGTGTTTAATTGGCTTCATTACTGCAGATGAAGCAGTGACCCCACAGGATTGTCACCAGGAGCAGCTCCCAAACAAACAAACAAAAAACATCCCCCCCCCCCAAAAAAAAACCCCAAAACCCTAAAAAAAGGTGCCAGAACTTTAAGACCAAACATTTTGTGTCAAATGTGTCCAAAAGCAGTTCAGTGTTCTCTGATAACACCTGTGCCAAGGCTCCACAACGTGCCAGGACACTTTGTTCCCAGGGGCTGGCTGTGGGGCTGCAGCATTTCCTGAGCACATGGAACGTTTTAATCTGCTTTAGCTGCTTTTGTGGGAAAGAGAGACACAAGATGAGGTAACAAACCCCTCCCTCTGCCCCCAAAGCTGACTGCAAGGCAGCAATAGTTGTTGTTTAAAGGAGAGGAAAAGCAGGGCACTGTGTGAAGCACCTGAGGAGACCAAAGGTGTGGGCTGACAGTGAAACCCCCCAGAGCAGCTGAGGTGGAGAGTCCTTTGTGCCAGGGCTGCCTGGGGGGATCAGCACAGAATCATGGAATGGGTTGGGCTGGAAGGGACCTTAAGAATCACCTCATCCCACCCCCTGCCGTGGGCAGGGAGACCTCCCACCAGCACAGGGGGCCCCAGCCTGGCCTGGGACACTCCCAGGGCTGGGGCAGCCACAGCTGCTCCTTGTCTGCAATCACCCAAAACGAGTCAGCAGGGGAAAAGAGAGGGAAGCCAGGAATGCTCAGAGGTGTTAGGACAGGAGGGACCCTTGTCAGGTGGATTCTCCACATGGATGTTCCCCTTCCAGTCTTGGAAAGCCTTTGCTGTCTGGGATCCCCCTTTGTTTCCTTTCTTACCTCCTGCTTCGAAGAGAATCCCTTCCAATCCTGTCAGGATGACACAGGGCAAGGGTGGAACTGCTGATGAGCGTGGAGGAGCATGGATAGAAACTGGGATGTGACTGGTTTGACTTTCAGACGTTCCTCCAGCTGGAAATCAATTCCCACTCCAGCTCAGGGGCAAGGACTGGGGTTATGGAATTACTCCACCCTGGGGAGTGTGAGGGGTCTGACAGCACATGCCAAGTCAAGCCTAGAGCTCCCGCGGGGATTTGGGGAAGCTCATCCCTCAGGGATTCATGAATTCTGGAGCAGCTCCTGCTCCTTTTCCCACCTCCAGCTCCTGCCCTTTGAAGGTGATTTGGGAGGGGGTTTCCCCACTGCCCTTTTCCAGCCCCACGACACAAACGGGTTCAAAACGGCTGAGATGAGGTCTCTCCCACGTCCCTCACCCAGACCCCTCTGGAAACTCCCCCCGTCCCAGCTCAGCTCGGAGCCTCCCACGGGATTCCCCTCCGGGGGATTGAACGCAGCGCTGGAGACCCTCCTAAAGGCCACCAAAGCCACCCTCTGGCCACCCCCGGCCCAAACTCCCGCAGACAAATCCCTCAGGGTCGTTTTGGCTCCTTCTCCAAGGCAGAAAATTTCCCAAAGAATCCCTCCCCAGGGCCCCTTATGACCCTGTGTGACGTCACCCCCGCGCCGCGCTCTGATTGGTCGCTCCTGCGCTCGCGCTTGCGCATGGACGCGGGCGGCTCTTCCGGGTTCCTGAGTGCCGGCCCCGCCGCTCCCGGTGTTCCCGGTGATCCCGGTGGGGCAGGGCGGCCTCTCCGCCTCCCCTCCCACCGAGTCTGAGGCCTCGCCGGGCCCAGGCCGGGGCGGGCGGGCCCGCGGACGGGGGAGCGCGCAGTGCGCCTGCGCGAGGGTGCTGGTGGCGCCATCTGGCGGCCACGGGGAACCCGGAACGAGGAGTGGGGACATCCCCAGTGAGTGACACAGAGAGACCCCTGAGTGACACACAGAGACACCCAGTGACACAGAGAGACCCCCCCAGTGACACACAGAGACCCCGAGGGACACACAGAGACACCCAGTGACACAGAGAGACCCCTGAGTGACACACAGAGACACCCAGTGACACAGAGAGACCCCCCCAG
>NW_020956095.1:215057-218402 GCF_003031625.1 Empidonax traillii
AGTGACACACAGAGACCCCCCAGTGACACACAGAGACCCCCCAGTGACACACAGAGAGACTCCAGTGACACAGAGAGACCCCCAGTGACACAGGGAGAGACCCCAGTAACACAGGGAGATCCCTGAGTGACACACAGAGACCCCAGTGACACAGAGACCCCCGAACCCCACAGAGACCCCTCGGGGCCCTGAGGGGAAAAGCCCCCCATGAAGATCGAGTGCCCCCTGTGCCCACCCCCCCCCTTGTCCCCCAGCCCAGGGCACTGAGTGCCACACCAGGCCTTCCTGGGACACCTCCAGGGCTGGGGACTCCAAACCTATCTGGGCAGCCCCTGCCAAGGCCTGACCGCCCTTTCCAGGAGGAAATTCCTGCTGATGTCCCACCTGCCCCTCCCCTGGCACTGCCTGAGGCCGTTCCCTCTCCTCCTGTCCCTGTTCCCTGGGAGCAGAGCCCGACCTCCCCCGGCTCCCCCCTCCTATCAGGGATTGCAGAGCCAGAAGGTCCCCCCTGAGCCTCCTTTTCTCCAGGCTGAGCCCCCCCAGCTCCCTCAGCCCCTCCTGCTGCTCCAGCCCCTTCCCAGCTCCGTTCCCTTCCCTGCACACACTCCAGCCCCTCAGTGTCTCTCTTGGAATGAGGGGCTAGCCCTGCCCCAGCCCTGGCGATGCCCCAGCACTGCCAGCACAGGGATGGGCACTGCCCTGGTCCTGCTGCCGCACCACGGCTGGGACAGCCCAGGTGCCTCTTGACCCCTGGGCACACCTGGCTCATGCCCAGCCACTGTCACAGCACCCCCAGGGCCTTTCCCAGCTTTTCAACCCCTCTTTCCCCAGCCTGGAGCTCCGTGGGGTTGTGGTGCCCCAAGTGCAGGACTTGGCACTTGCCCTTGTTGTCCCTCACCCTGCTGGTCTCATCCCGTGGGTCCAGCCTGTCCAGATCCCTGTGCAGAGCCTTCCTGCCCTCCAGCACAGCCACATCCCAGCCTGGTGTGATCCAGGAATTCACCAGGAGTGCACTCAACCCCCTCAGCCACATCATCAATACAGGGACCAGGGCAGGGCCCAGCAGTGATCCCTGAGGTCCCACTGGATGTGGCACCATTCCTACTCCTCCCTGGGCTCAGCCAACAGGGAACTTCTCCCAGTCTGTGGCTGCAGCTTTTCAAGCAGGTCCACCCTGTGCAGAGCTGAAATGGGGCACAAAGGCAACATTTAAGGCAAAAGAATAGCTTGAAATAAGGAAAAGCATCAGAAAAGCCAAAGAGGATGATGAGGAGAAACAATCCTGGCCTTGGGGACAGGGAAGGGTGCAAGTCCAGCCCAGAGGAGAACTGGTGCTTTAATTAGCACGTCTAATTACCAAGCTGATGTAAAAGCAGAGGAAAGTGGAGGGGTTTGGAGCACAGGTAAAGGGAAAAGAGTCAACCCCAAAATTGAACAAACCCCTCACAAATAAAGAGCCCTGAGAAGCAAGGACTAGAGACTTCAGTGACAGAGATGTGGCACAGCTGGGTTCAGTTTGATTGTTTTGTTTGAGGCAGGGCCCAAAAAGAGGAATCTGAGAGAGGGATCAAAGAGCAACAGGGTGGAAACAGAGGGAGGTGAAGGGCTGTCCCTCTCCCAGGCAGTGGGAGATGGAAGGACTGTGGGTGTTCCACATCTCTGAAGGTGAACTCCTGTGGCTGAAGTCAAACAGCAAGCTGGGAACAAAGCAAGGGAGAAGAGCCAGGCCTGGATCCAACAGAGCTGCCTCTGCTTCCAAAGAAGGCAATCCTGGGTCTCCCTCAGAGGACAAATATACCTCCTCTGAGTAGCTCCAGAGGTTACAGATCACCAGAATCCCTGCATAAAATTAGAAATGGAAAAATAGAACAGAAAGTTAAACACAGAGAAATAAGTTGCCACACCTATAAAACAGAACACATTTTAAGATGTAGGCAAATCTTTCATATATACGAAAATCTGCACAGCCCACTGTGCTGGAGCACATTGTACCCCCCAGGGGTGGCTGTTCAGCACCTGCATCCATTCATCCATCTTATCGTCCATGAGTCTCTGGCTGGAAAGAGCAGGGAATTACCCTGAGTGGCAGCCAGAGGTCCCTCAGTCGCAGGCAGTGCAGTGCTGTGTGTGGAACCCACTCACACTGCCAGAGTTCTCTCACTGCTGAGGAGTAAATGGCAAAAATGCACAATACCAGCTCCTGTCTTGGGGAAAAAAGCAGCAGGGATCAGTCTTTGGAGTCCTTGGTTGGTCTGGGAAGGGTATTTCCAAGCCAGGGACAAGCACAGGCGGCAGCTCCCCAGGAGGAACAAGGTTTGGAGCTGAACTGCTCTGCACAGCTGGTCACAGCTGGGCTCAGGGGTGGCACAGCACCATAGTAAAAAGGCATTTAGTGGTTTTTAGTGAAAACAAGGGTTTTTCAGTGAGTGCTCAGGTGTAGCAGGGCTGGGTTTGTCCCAGCAGTGCTGCAGGCACCAGGTTTCTCTGTGCTACCACAGCCCTGCCAGTGTCCAAGGCCAGGCTGGAGCAACCTGGGCCAGTGGAAGGTGTCCCTGTCCATGGCAGGGGTGGAACTGGATGGGCTTTAAGGTCCATTCCAACCCAACCCATTCTGGGATGCTCTGACTGTTGTGGGTGTTCCTGTGATCCCAAATCCCTGCTCCCCCCAGCTGGGTGAGCAGTAACTCCTTAGAGCAAAACCCTGAGCTCTAAAACACACCAGCTGTGACTGTCCTTGGTCCTGAGAGCACAGTTAATCCCACAAGCTCCACGGAACCCTCTGGAATTACTTCCAGCCTGAAGTTACTAGCTCTGGAGCAGAATCTGTTTGAACAGCAGGAGGGGAAGGTGCTCCAGGTGTCCTCTGAACTTACAAACATTGTCCCTTTTCCCCCCTGTGATCCAAGCACAGGGCAGGGAGAGCAGAGCTGAGCCAGGCACAGCTCCCAACATTCCCAGGGCTGGAATGGCTGATCTAGTCAGGGTTTTTGTTCCAGGCTGGGCACCTCCTCCTGGAGGAGTTTCTGGTGATATCATGAGTCCCCTAGACTGCTCTCTGGCTCCATTACTTTACCCAGTTCATGAGGTAGCACTCAAACACTGGGCCCTGCTTACATTACCTGGCACCATTTATTAGCATTGGTTCTATCTCTAGAGCAAACATAAATTTTAATTTCATTTAAATGAGAGGCTATAACATTTAAGCAACAATTTTTACCATTTTCTTTTTCTTTCTTTTCTTTTCTTTCTCTATTTTTCCTTTTTTCTTTTTCTTTTTTTTTTCCATCTTTCTCCTTTTCTTTCTTTCTCCTTTTCTTTCTCTATTTTTCCTTTTTCCTTTTTCTT
>NW_020956095.1:218889-243418 GCF_003031625.1 Empidonax traillii
TTTCTTTGTTTTTTTACTTTCCATCTTTCTCCTTTTCTTTCTTTCTCCTTTTCTTTTCTTTCTCTATTTTTCCTTTTTTCTTTTTCTTTCTTTTTCCCCCATCTTTCTCCTTTTCTTTCTTTCTCTTTTTCTTTTCTTTCTCTTTTTAATTTTTCTCTTTTTTTCTTTTTCTTTCTTTTTTCCCCCCCATCTTTCTCCTTTTCTTTCTTTCTCTTTTTCTTTTCTTTCTCTTTTTAATTTTTCTCTTTTTTTCTTTCTCTTTCTTTTTTTCCCCCCATCTTTCTCCCTTTCTTTCTTTCTCTTTTTCTTTTCTTTCTCCTTTTAATTTTTCTCTTTTTTTCTTTTTCTTTCTCTTTTTTCTTTCCATCTTTCTCCTTTTCTTTCTCTTTCTTTTTCTTTCCCATTCTCTTTTTATCTTTCTCTGTTTCTTCTCTTTCTCTTTCCATTTCCCCCTTTTTCCTTTCCCATTTCCCCTTTCCTCCCTTCCCTTTTCTCTTTCAAGGAAAGATCTTAGCTCACCACTTGCAGTAAAGCACAAACCAAAACTTTTTGGAAGCAGCAAATTCAGTGTTCAAACTTTGATTATTGGACAGGGAATCTCATCACACCTCACTGTGCCATCATCTGCTGGACTGATTTATGTCCTGGGTCAATCCTGCTATTGCTCCCAGTAATCCTGACAGGAAAGAAAGGGGGATCTGGGTGTGACTGAGTGTTCAGAACTCAGGGAACACCCAGCACTTAGCCCTTTCCCTGCTCCTGGGGATCAGTGGAAATCCACACTGTGGAGATGGGGATTTCATTCATCCCCCACGCCTGGGCATCAGAAGTGCTCTTTGTGAAGCACCACAGCCTGGGAGCAGTGCTGAGATCCACCTAAAACCAGTGCTGAGATCCAGCCTAAAACCAGTGCTGAGATCCACCTAAAGCCAGTGCTGAGATCACCTAAAACCAGTGCTGAGATCACCTAAAACCAGTGCTCACATCCTGCCCAAGGATCTGCTGGGATTGTCCATTTGGAACCATTCCCCAAGTCAGGCTCCATGGAGGAAAAAAGCAGCTCTGGGATCTCCCCTGTACTGAGTTATTTGGCTCCCTCCAAAGCCACCCCTGGAGCAGACCCAGCCCCTTCAGCACAGCTTGGCAGGACCCCAGGATTTTGGTTCCAGACTGGCAGCAGAGGGAAGTGCTGTGAAGGTGAGGATGCTGAAAATAAAACCAGACACAACCCAGTGTCACAAAACACCTCAGGTGTCCTTGAGCCAACCCCTCAGCCTGGGCTCGCTGGCTTTAGTTGGATCAAATCCCTTCGTGTGATTCCCTTTTATTTCCAAAAAATACAGATTGATTATCAAGAGCCCAAGTTCCCCCCTCTTTGCTCAGGAACAAAAGACTCTCAGACCAACCTATAAAATTTTTCTGGCTGAGAAATGCAAGCTCTCACTCATCTAAGTGAGCTGTGCCACAGTGAATCCAATGATTCCATGTACCATGATGAATCCATGGGAAAATCTGCCACAAATATAGAGAAAATGCCTGTAAAATGTTCCCTGCCACCTGTGGTAGGTCAGCACACATCACCTGCAACAGGTTTCCGGCATTTCTTTATCATGTACGAGCACAGCTTTGGCCAAGCCAAAAATCCCCTTTGGTGTTTCCAATCCCACAAAAAAAACCCCCAAACCTTAAAACCCCTCAAAAAACCCCAGCCAAACAACAACAACAAAAAAAGCCAAACAAAGACAAAACCCCAAATACAAATTGGATTAGTCACATAAGTCAAGATTATTCTTGGAAAAATCACATTCAGGGCATTTATGTCTTAAGAAACCTGGGTGAAATAAAAGGATGGAGTTTGCTACCAGCATTCCCTCTGTCCTCCCCAAATCCCTCTGAAGGAAAGGGACTGTACAGGAGAAGGATTCTGCAGGGACACAGGGCTGAAGTCACTCCTCTCCTTATCTCTGCCCCGGAATTTGGAGCCAAAAGGGGCTCCAAGGGGACTCCAAGGAGGAGAAGCTCCTTGGCTTTTGGATGTCCTTGTCCTGACACTTCAGTGACCCTGCAGTGTTTTGGGCTCTTGCTCATCCCAGCAAGGATTAAAACGAAAAAAAAACCACCCCAAACTGTCAGACACAAGAAACATTTCCCTGGGCTTTGGGCAGGAGCGGATGGGATTGATGGAAGCTGGAGCTGTGCCCAGGGAAGTGCTCGGGAAGATGGAGAGCTGGGCCAGCTCAGGGCCATCACTCACAGCCTGTGCTCTGGGCCTGCTCCTCTCCCACGGCGGGATAATGATCCTGATTTATCAGTAGGGATGCAGCAGCACCTCTTCCCCAGGCTGGGCTGTCTGTGCCTGCCTTCTTATTAATGCTCTTCATCCCTCCTGCCCTGGGGAGAACAGCAGCACAAGGAGGAGCTGCTGCCTGGACATCAGACCCTGCCATGGATCCCAGGACAAGTGCTCTGAACCACGAGGTGACTTCTGAGGGGATTATTTGGCTGTCAACAGGTCTGTGGGGTGGCTGTATAAAACAGGCAGGAAGGACACGTGGCCTTGATATTCACAGAATTCCAGAGTGGTTTGGGTTGGAAGGGACCTTAAAGCCCATCCAGTCCCACCCCTGCCATGGGCAGGGACACCTTCCACCAGCCCAGGTTGCTCCAAGCCCCATCCAACCTGGCCTTGGACAATTCCAGGGATCCAGGGGCAGCCACAGCTGATCTGGGCAACCTGTGCCAGGGCCTGCCCACCCTCCCAGGGAAGGATTTCTCCCCAGTATCCCATCTGAAGTTACTCTCTGCCCCCCTTGTCCTGGCACTCCAAGCCCTTATAAATAGTCTCTCTCCATCTTTCTTGTTGGCTCCTTCAGGTCTTAGAAAGCCACAGTTAGGCCACCCTGAAGCTTTTCTCCTCCAGGCTGAACAATTCCAATTCTCCCAGCCTTTCCTCCCAGCAGAGCTGCTCCATCCCTCTGCTCCTTCCCCGCCGTGGCACAGGAGTTCAGGTGTGCAGAGTGTTCTCTCCAAGTGTGGCCACTTTCACATCCAGGCTTATCATAACGGTGGGAATCATTTTCCAGAGTCGGATGTGCATTTTAAACAGCAGCTTTCCCAGCCACCATCGCCTCCCTCCATCCATCTCCGTGGGACTGGAGTGTCCTGTGCCATCCAGGAGCAGTGCCCAGCCCTGCCAGCCCTCACCCAACACCCCCCAAACCTTCCAAATCATCCCTTCTCACACGCAGGCTGAGCCTGTGGCCCAAATAACACCACCCCTGTATGTAATCCCTGCCTCCACACACCCACGTGGCCACATGGATCCAAGGAAAGCCCTGCCCACTCAGGACTCGTGTCTTGGCTTCCTGGGCCGTCAGCCCCACCAAACCCTGAGGAACAAACACCTCTCAGGTCATGCAGACTGACTCCCTCTTGCCTCCATCCTGTTGATTTGCTGGCAGGATCCCTGGGATCCCTCTGCTTTATCACCAGTCATCAGGCCCAGGCCAGAAAACAAGTTCTCAGCACTGAGCAATGTCCAAAGGATCATCCAAAGCATCACCCAAAATGCCTGTTCTATCAAATAAACCCAGTTCTACATCCAGATGGATAAATAAATACCAATCTTAATTCCTAAACCTGTTCTTCATGCAAGGAGAACATTTTAGGCTGGTGGAACCTGTCCTGAGGAAAATGGGGTGACAACTGTCATCAAGGGACAAAAAGCTTCCAAGCTGAGAAGAAACTTGATCTCTTGAAAACCCTATTTCCTCGTGCTGAGACTCCTTCCCAGGCTTGAATCACTTGGGATTTATTGATGTCACTGGGTCAGATTTTTGGTTCAGGTAAATTTAAGTTCATTGTTTCCTCAGGCAGTTTGTTTCTCTTGCTAAGTTCGGGTTATTAAAGATCTGGAGAAAATTTAAGATACAGCTTTTGTAGGGAAAACAATGAGTACAAACACACTGAACTTTTTGAAGGCTGGGAAAAGCAAGTGCATTTTTGGTAAATTATTCATTGTAATTACCAAACACACACAATGTCCAGTGCAACCCAGACTTCAGCCACAGACCAGGGGGAGAAACAAGCTTTGAGTGGTTCAGATGAGGAGTGAAGGGATGGCAGAGAATTCCTTATGGAGCTCCCACAGCCCTCCAGGTTGGCTGAAACCAAAAATCCCTTCATGTGCCAAATGGTCATCAGGGTTTAGGAAAGTCTGGGCTAAAGGGGGGAAAAAGAAAATATTTCAGCATCAGCAGCCCTGTTGTGTGTTTAATGTCTGGCACCAGCCTTTCCACACTGCACCAGTTAACCCACAGCCACCAGTCCAGCCACAGCCACGGTAGCACTGGTGTTAAACTGGGACAGGTCCCTCCCTCCAAGTCTTGTATTTTCTTCCCCCCCCAGACTGCTCAGGTTGTAAACACAGCCTAGAGCCCTTCCCAGAATGCTGCTTCCTAGAGCCCTTCTCAGGAATTCCAGCCCTGAACAGCTGACATGTTGGGAATGTGCCTGGATGCACAGAGTAAGGGATGTTCCTTAGCTCCAAAGTCCCTGTACCCATGAACCCTGTTCCCTCTACAACTAATGGGGAAATCATCACATTTCCCAGTGCCCAAACTCCTCCTCGGGCTGCTCCAGAGGGACACGAGCCTTGGGAGCAGCCTGGGCACACGAGTGCTGCCCACAGCAGTGTTTGGGAACAAATGGCAGGAAGCAGCTTCTAATTCACCACACTCTTTAAAGAAAATACTCAGGTGTCTAAAGAGAAGAAAAGCTGGGGAATAAACTGTCCCACTACACCAACCTACCTGGATCTCCCCTCCAAAGCTGGGGGGTCAGGGGGGTTAAATCTCCTTCTTGCCCATCCTTGGCTTGTTATTTAATTAAAACAGGGAGAGGGCTGACAATGTAATTACCCTGATCTGGGATCCTCAGCTGAGAGCAGCACATCCCATTGATGACCCAGGAGATACTAAGGGAAGAAGGAGTTTCCAGGATAGAGAAAGACAGTTACTTTCATTTATTAATGTTCTTTTGAAGAAGGACCATCTTGAAGAGGAGGCCCAGCAGAGATTTCCCGTATGGGAGAACCCCTATGGGATATCCCAGAACCTCAAGGGCTGGGCCTGGAGCACTTTAACAGGCTGCGTGTAAAACATCCCCTTGATGAAGGAGAGGATCAGAGGTTTGACCTTCTCCAGTCCTGCCTGACTCCTGGTCTTGCTCCAGAGCTGATGGAAAGGCAGACATGGAGTCTCCCAACTCCTCATGACTGAGAAAAGGTGCCTTTTGCTCTCCAGTGTCATATCCATGGATTCCTCAGCCAAGCCCTAAACAGAATATTCAGTGAAGTTCCAGCCCATTGTCACTCTGGGGGCAGACCTGGAGCTCCCACTGGAAGTGCCAGAGCCGTGGAATTGCAGGGAAACTCAACATACCCATCCATCTCCAGGCTTAGCATTCCCTCCCCTGCCTGGCAGGACACAGCACAGGGAATGCCCCTCTCCCAGCCCCCTCCAGACAGTGCCACCTCTGCCTGGCCTGGTTCCTGTCCTGGTTCCTGTCCCCAGCTGGAGCTGCACACATTTTCTGTGCTTGACTCCAGGGCAGGAGGGGCAAAGGAGCTGCTTTAGCCCAGAGCTTAAAATCAGAAATAAAGCAAAGCCTTTTCTGTCAGTGCCTTAGTTCTCACCAGGTGTTCCCTTGGGAATGAAGAGGAATTTCACCTGGCTCTGGAGGGATCCCTGGGGATGTCACAGGCTGAGGGAGTTGAGCAGCTTGAAAGTCACTTTGTGGTTCTTCTGCACCATCAGATTTCCCTCCAGCTCAGTACACAGAGGGTCACAGGGGGCAGCTGGATCTCCTGAAGCTATTGCTGATCCTGCCCTGCTGATAAATGGAATTGCAACATCCCAAACTGCTTTGGTTTTCCGGTGTGAGATTTCTGTTTTGTTTTGGTTTATTTTGTTTTTTAAAGGCAAAACCTAAGCTGAACACTATTCTAGCACCACTTCAAGTCCATCTATTACAGCCTGACAATCTTCTGAGCAGCTCCTGTCACCCCAGGAAAAGGATTTGGCACATTCCATCTAGGAAATGAGTTTTTTATGGGTGTCTCCTCCAATAGCCCCTGTGGCTCTGAGAAAGCTGACTGTAGTCACAGGCAGAACAGAATGGACTGGATGGGCTTTAAGGTCCCTTCCCAATCAAACCATCCTGGGATTCCATGATTCTGTGATAAGTCCTATTATTTTTCTTCCCCATCCTGAAATCCTCTCCCAAGCCAGTTCCAAGAATGTTTCTCTTGAGAAGACCTGGACAAGCTCTGCTTTGTTTTCAGGGGATCTCTGCAGGGCTGGGGATCTCTGGGTTTCAAAGAAATGTGTGAAGATGCAAAATGAGTTCAGTTATTCCAAGGTTGTAGTGGGATAATTTCCAATGATCTTTAACCTTCTCATACTACTGGGTTTACAACTGCTTGCACCAGGAATACTTTTTGATCTTGCTCTGGCAAATTAGGAATCTGAAATCAGAATAAGAAATAATAAGAAGAAATCAGAAAACAGAAATCAGAATAAGAGATAATCCAGTTGATCCTCACCACTGGAGCAAATGCTCTGAATAAACCATCTTCCATAGGAGACGAAGAGTGGATGAAGGGGAGGCAGTTTCCACTCAGCTGAGGAGAGAAATGGCCAAAATGCCCCTTCCTGGACCATAAAAATTGCAATTAGAAGCTCATTATTTAAGCAGTGAAATTCTCATGGTTCATCTCCCTGGATTCACTCAGACACTCCCAAACCTTCTTGAAAGGAGCCTCAAAAACTCAGCAGCTCTGAGTTATTTTGAAGTGTTCATTCCATACTCCTCAGGAGAGATTTCAGCAAATTACATCAAAACCTCTGGATTTTAATAATTGTAAAACCTGCAGGGGAAGAAGTAAAACCACTTATTACGAGTTTACCAACATCATCCATAACACTTAAGAGCCCAACCACAATAAAACCACCCAAACACCCTCCCCCTTGATTTTAAGAACAACTTATATCTTTTAACAATCTTTTTTTTTATTTATTTATTTTCAGATTTCTCAGGGCAAAGAGGGGGAGATGGAATTAGCAGAAGAACTACAATAACATTATTTGCTTTGTTCTTCACAAGCTCGTGGCTCAAGGCTCTGCAACTATTTTTTATGGTGGGAAGATAAAGCTTGGCTTAAAAAGAGACACCAGCACAATGTCTTGCAGCAGATGAAGCAGCTCCTACCTGCTAGTGAGATATTGAGCTCCTTAGCTATTGCTCTTGTGGGAAGTTTGTTCCACTGCATCATAGTCAGGACTCTTCTGGTCAAAGAATTTGGCCACACTTACCCCTCCTGCCAGCTTTCTTTCTTCTCTCCAATCTCCTGCCAGGCAATTTAGCTTTTCCTTAGCCAGTAAATTGCTACAGAATTAAATTTGTGTTGCTGGAGAAATTAGTCCCAGAGTGCAGGTAATGTTCTGGGGGGCCTGATTACAATGAGCCCTGAACAGAGCGTGACAGCTCCATTCTACAGAGCCAAAGGGGTCCAAGACACAAAGAATTGGACCCAGTTCTGTCCCCTGAGTGTAGCCCAGGAGGGAGGTGGCTGATTGCCCCCAAATCCTCGTGTTTGTAACCAAGCAGAGAGCAGGATCTGGTTGTTGGTCTTTGCCAGAGAACTCCCATTCACATTATTCTCTTCTTGTTAATTCTGAGTTCCAGCGGGACCTTGTTTGCTGGCTCACAAACTGCCTCCAGAACAGCACAAAATCCCCCACCCATGTCCTTTCTGGAAGCTGCCCATCTTTCCTTCTTAACCCTGATGTGGCACTGCCCTGAGGGTACCTCAGTCTGGCCTCACAGCCCTGAGCCTGAGCAGCAGTGCCAGAGCTGTGGAATCACAGTCACAGCCTGCTTTGGGGTGAGAGGACCTTAAAACCCATCCAGTGCCACCCCTGCCATGGCAGGGACACCTTCCACCAGCCCAGGTTGCTCCAGCCTGGCCTTGGACACTTCCAGGGCTGGGGCAGCCACAGCTTCTCTGGGCAACCTGTGCCAGGGCCTGCCCACCCTCCCAGCCAGCAATTCCTTCCCAATATCTCATCTAACCCTGCCCTCTGCTAATTTGAAGCCATTTCCCCTTCTCCCAAGTCCCTCTCCAGTGTTCCTGGAGCCCCTTCAGGCACTGAACGTTCCTTCCAGCCCTTCCAGGGCAGACACTGGGTGGGCAACGGTGGTGGGGGAGGCACAAAGAGCAGGGCCTGCTCTGCCCTCAGCTGGGGGCAGGGGAGCTCCTGGCCCTCCTGACAGATTCCCTGAAGGTCCTGGAAGATGAAGGTCTCTCCTGCTCCCTCACACTGTGCACAGATGGATTTTCCACTCTCCTGCATTCTCCTAAAGCTCTTGGAGCTTGGAGCAACCTGGGCTAGTGAGAGGTGTCCCTGCCCATCCAGGGGGTGGCACTGGATGGGCTTTAAGGTCCCTTCCAACCCAAATCCCTCTGGGATTCTGTGGTTCTATTGTTTTTTCATCAGCAGGGTGAACTCTGAAGGTTTAACAGTCACTCAACCATAGACATTCCTTCAGATCTGCTGTTTCCATGGCACTGGAACAATGAGAACATGGAGCTGAGGGATCTCAGGGTTCCCTCACCTGCAGTGACCAAGCTGAAACTCCCCCCACGCCCCAAATTCCAAATCCAGGAGCTGTTGTGCATCCTGAAGTGGAGATTTACTTGTCTAACATGTACAGCCTGTGATCAATTAATTGATATCAATTTATAGCTTTGCTGGCCAGGAAAGCAAAATCCCAAACCGTTTCGCAGGACGATGGAAATCATCCCTGGATGAGAAACAATTGAGGAATAAATGTAATAAATACAACTGTAGATTTAATTATCCAAGGGAACTGCCTGAAGGGAAGCAGCTTCCCAAGTAAGTGCTGTGAACATGCTGGAGAACACACTTGCTTTTGTTAAACAGTTATGGTATATATATTTATTTATACTCTCACACAACTGCCATCTCACATTAATTATCACAGTCAGGAAAAAAGTGGGTTTGGAGCATATTTATCTTCTCTCTTTTGCCCATTTTCATTCTGTTTCTCCACAATGGTCTGGTAACAATGATAAAATGTGTGTGACTGTGTCTGAGAGGAAAGAAAGAAAGAGGAGCCTGTGATGTGTTCCCCCATTTTTGGCATAAGGGGATGTCTCTGGGTGTCCTTAACCCTTCCAAGCAACACTAAAATATATTTAGACAGAAGCAAGTCAAAGGGAAGGCTATAAATAGTTCCAGTTTTAAATATATGAAATTAAAATCTAGGGGGAAAAAATAGTGATTTGACAAAAGATGGTTAAGCTATATAACCCTCTGTCAGGAAAAGAGAGTAGGATGTAGTAAAGATATCCTGAGATGGTTCCAGGCAGCAGAATAAATGCTGCCTCCTAATATGGGGATAAACATTTCCTGAGGGAAATCATTTCCTTGTCTCACACACAAACACACTGGTTTAGTTCCCTTTGTATTTCTTTGACCTCATTTCTTGCCTTTTCAGGTACTGGTGGTTCAGTTCATGTTTCCCACATATATAAGGGACTGTTTTAACCTTTCCACTCCCTTTCAACCCATTTTTCTCCACCCAAAAAGACTTAAGCCTGGCTCATTTCCTGGCTGATCTTTAGTCAGGGGGTTGAACTCTGTCCTGCAGGAAAAGACAACCCCAGTTACCCAGCAAAGTCACTCAAGGACAACCTTCGGGACAGAACTTCTGATTTCAGGGGATTTCATGGCACATTTTCTCAGCTTCAGACGAGCTGGAGTCACCTGGACAACTCTAAACTTCCCCCTAAACTGGAGTCTTTTCCTCTGCTTTGGTTTAGGGGCTGGGTTTGAGGCTGTTGTGTGGTAAATGCAGCGTTTCCTGCATGCAAAGAATCATCCCAGCCCCTCTTAAGCTTTGCATTCTCAGCCTCAGATAGACCCAAAAATAAGGTATCTGAGACCAATTTGTCTGCAGTTCTGAGCAAAAGCTGGAGTTTATATTTTCAAAAAGGACTTTATACCCATAGAAACAATCAACTCTTCAGTGTCCTTCGGTCACTCTGCAGGCAGAGCAGCCTGGACTGTTGTGCTTTAATTCTTGCTGTCAGCGATGCATCAAATTCCATACAGCTCAAAACAGTCACACTGGAATATTAAGGCCTTTGGAAAAGAATCTCAGCCCTAAAGAAGTGTTTCAGAATATGGGCCCTGAAACCTTTGAAAACCACGAGCACTGGGGGCACCCCGGGAAGGCTGAATTAGCAAAAGCCAACCCAGGGACTGAGGTGTCCAAAAGCAGCAAGGAAAATAAACAGCCAGCATTTCACTTTTTGGTCCGCAAAACCAAACATTAAGGCCTTTAAAATGCTCTGGAGGTGCCTCCACTTAGCTCAGGGAAATGCCAAAACCTGCACAGAAGGAAAAGTTCTGGCTTCTCAAACTTTGGGCTCAAGGGTTTATCAGTGCCAGTTGCTCCTGCTCCTCAATGTGAGCAGCTGAGCCTGAATCACCCCATGGTTGTGTTCTGGTACACACAGGGTCAGCCAATTCATGTTTCTGTCTCCTAATGTCCAAGTTCTTGGCCTTAAAATTGAGCATTTCCTTTAAATTACTTGCACAGACCTGTAAACAGCTTTAATCTGCTGGGTTACTTCGTTGGGTGTTAATTAGCTAAACTCATTCTTAGCTTTATTTACTCCAGAAAATAACACCTGGTCTGTGCCTGGGTTTATTTGTTTCCAGACCCCAAACGAAGCCAGTGTTGCCTTATGCTTTGGGGAATTTTGTTCCCATCCATCCTCTTCCCTGGCCACTCATGACCGAAATCCTGCTCATCCTGGCAACATTTGCTCCAGTGATAAAAATGTACCACCAATTCTAAGAGAGGTAATGTTGTTTTACCCCAACACAGGCTGCTTTGGCTCTCAGAAACACCAGTTCTCCTTCAAATACACCATCTAAATAATACTGGTGTGATTGGATGTCATCCTTAATTTCCACCAGTTTGGATTCCTTTAATCCCTCTGCCTTTGGACCTTTCCTTGGTGCTGCTTTCAGAGCTCCTGAATAATTGAACTGATGTTTAGCTTCAATTTTTGCTGGTTTAGCTTCAGGTCATCCCTCCCTGTCCTATCACAGGATTTCAGTGTCCCACAGGGAAGGAATTAAAGTCAGGGATACAGACTGAGTTACCCTGAGCCTCTGGTTACGTCTCCTCAGAGAAATCCCTTCCCTGGATTATATGAATGTGGTTTTCTCTGCCTTTCTATTGCCAAAGTCTTTATTCCAGTGCCCTGCCCAACACAGAGCAGGGTTTATGATTGATCACCAGGCCATTGATTGGGTTACTTGCAATACTACAAGGTGCTAATTTACTTTTCTCGTGGGTTATGATGGATCACAGGCCACTGAGCGAGTTCTTTGAAACACTAATGAGTTCTAATTGTCTGCCCAGAGCTCCAAAAGGAACTTTGGGCTGCTTTTTCCAAAGAAAATCCTCCTGAGATTCCCACAGCCCTGAGCAGCAAGAAGAAGAGGGTGCCAGGGACAACAGGGATGATCCAGCCAAGAAAAACTAATTAGGGCCTGGTGCTGCAAGTCCTGGGATAAAGGACAGAGAGGACTCATCCAGGCAGGAATGCTGCAAGGAATCCAGCTGATTCCTTTGGCTCAGAACTGTAGAGATCTGAACTCCAGAGCTGGGACTTCCAGAAGAGACAGGGAATCAGGAAAGGCTAAGCTAATCAGATTGGCAATTAAAATAAAAGCAGGGCAAACAACCTCACAGAACAGAGGAGGCTTCTGAGAGCAGTCACAAATGAAGTGGCCTTGGCTGTTCTTCACTAAACCAACTGGGCTGATGGCAGGAGAAGGTGGCCTTGAGGAAATCCTGATCCTGAGAACATGAATCAAGTTGAAAGTCAAGCAGATTAACTGGCTGAAAGTGAGGGAGAATGAAGTTACAGCCTCTTCACTTGTCTCAGATGAGAAGGGAGTCTCATACATCCCATCACCCTAAGGAAGAATTAACCACCTCATTTGAACCTGTCAACAAAATCGTCTGTTACAGAGCGAGATACACCTTTTCAGGGCTCCAGGAAGTTGAAAAATTCCTCATAGATGTTTTAGGATGGGCTTAAGGCTATTCTAAATACCCCTCAGGTTTGAACTTCATGCAATAGTGGCAGTTAAGCCCCACAAAGGATTCAGAATCTGTGTTTGAGAGGACTTTTTGGTCACCTCTGGACCCCCTGCAAGTTCCTGGTGTGCTGCCCTGTGTCAGGGGCCAGGGACATGCAGATCCTCAGCCTGGTGAACAGAGATAAAGGATTAACTCCAAAATTACTTCCTGATGCCACTGAAACAGTGGGGAGAAGATGGTGGTGATGATCCAGCTTTGATGCACTGGATCCTCCATGGGTGGTAACTAATTCTGGGATCCCAGAATGGTTCTCATGCCCAAATCTAGGGCCTCAATCAAGTTGTCTTAATCAAGTTGTCCTTAAAGGGCTTCTTGAGACTGGAGAAAGGATGAGATGAGGCTCTTGCTGTGATCCCCTCCAGCAATTCCCATCTTCCCACAGCCAAAACTCCCTGAAGAAAAGGGAACTGTGGGATTCACACCCTGCACGTGGCTCCTGGTGCTTCCAGCCAATCCCACCATCACAGGAATGTGCAGACCTGGGCGGCAAATTCATCTTCCAGTGCTGTCCCTCTTTATTCTGTGAATGGAGCAGGGAAAGATGAAATTCCTTTTCAGAACTGTGAAATCCAAAGAGAATTCCCTCCATAATTCCAGCAAATCCAAGATTTGCCCTTACAAGTGTTTAAAAAGCAGGAATGGCCTCTGCCCTTAGGCTGAGTCTCATTCTCATTTTGCTAATCATTAAACCTGCAGGACAAAAGTGGTTCAATCCCATCTCCATAATTCCCTAAATTTAAGCCAGTGACATAACCTGAGGCTAAGAGTGGGTTTAGCCACACCTGGACTCCTCTCCTGGGTTTAGAGACCAGGGGAGTCCTTTCTGTGCCTTGAAACTCACCAGCAAGGCTTTGCTTTCTAATGAATTTGTCTGAGCCTTCCCCTCCCACCCACAACAAATGCACAGTTTTGGTTCTACCCACGCCGTGACAAACTGGGCCATGGATGGATAATCTCACTAAAACTCCTGGAAGAGCAGGTACTGCTGGAAATGGGCCTGCACAGGATAATCCTGGAGTGTTTCCCGTCGTCCAGGACCCACCTTTGAAAAGCAAGCTTAACTAAAGCTATTTTAAGCTCCATTTGCTTCATCTGCATGAAGGGATCCAAACATCCCACCCCAAGCTCCAGGATTTCAGTGGAGCTGTCTCCACAGAGCTGTGGCAGGCAAAGGGGTAAGCTCTGCCCAAGGAATGCACAGCTCTGTCTGCAACACCCCATTTTCCTGCCTTTGACGCAGGGGATTAATTGGAGGAGACATTAAAACAACAAGAGCAAAAAAGAAGTGTTATCCAAAATAACCAACTCCTGTTTATGAAAACAAAAAAATGTTCAGCCTCTTGTAATGAGAACAAGAGGTTTATTAGCAGGTCTATTTTCCACTCGCCAGTCTAAGCAGTTTCCTGCTGTGCTGGTTCCCTAATAGGGCTGTGGATTAAATGCAAAGTTTCCTCTACTAAATGAGGCTTCAGCCTAAAGCTGGAAAAGCCCATGAATCTCGGGGAAGAGGAGGTTTAAATAAAAAAGGAGCTGCTGTTGAAGCCCTTTGCTGCCCTCTGGCCCCCCTGGGGAATTCACAGCCAGAGGCAAAGGCACAGAGGAACAGCCAAACCACTGGAGGCTGCGCTGGAATTTTCTCCGTGCTTTTGGCAGACTGAGATGGACAAAGCAGGGACACAAGGTGCTCTTAACTCCTTTGTCCTGTCCCCATCTCCCTCTGCCAGGCTTTTCCAGCTTTTATCCCACCCAGTGGTTCATTTTCCCCCACAGACACTTGGCTTCTGTTTTTCTGCTCCTCTCTTCTCTTGCCCTACAAACCCTCAGCTGCAGCTCCATCTCCCTTCCTGCTGCTCTGCAGCTTTTCCCCCTCCCTGTTCTGCCACTTCCTTCTGTTTTCCCTTCAGGTTTTGCCCAAACTAGAGAAGACTTGGACACTTTATTTCTCTCTGGTGCCTCAGTTTCTCTGTTGGCAGTGCCAAACTTCAGATCCCCAAACAGTCCCTGACATCATAACACCTTTAATACAATTTAGAAAGGGATGCCACCAAATTATTAAGTGATTCCGTGGCATCTGAATCCATAGCACCTGACTGTTCCTGCAGGAAGGATGTGGAAAAATGGGTGAAATATTAGGTTTTAAAGAAAATCTGTTGTAAAATCCACATACTGCAGTGTCACAATTAAAGGGAATTCCCCTCCAGATTCTCCAGTTTTGGCCTCCATTGGGCCAGGGGATACTTGGATTAGACATTAGGACATTTTCTTCTCATGAGAAGGGTTGTGAAGAGTTGGAAGGGACTGGAATGTGGAGTCACAACCCCTGGGAGTGTTCAAAAAGGTGTGGGTGAGACACTTGGGGATGGTAATGGGGACCATGGTGCTGTTGCTGGTTGCTTGTTGGACTTGGTGACCTTAAAGGTCTTTTCCAACCTTAACAATCCTGTGATTCTGTGATTTTTCCCTTTCCTGTACCTGGTGCTGCTCTCCCAGGCAGGGCACACACAGAACCCCTTTGGATTTCTCCACAGGTTCAGCTCCAGGGGACTGTTCCACATTCCACACACTCCTCCTCCCCCAGCAACCCCTGCAGGGAAAACAGATATTTTATATCAATATATTGGAAATATTTGAAAATACTTGGCTTGATTCCTGCTGGGATCAGCGAGGAATTAACTCAGGCTCCTCTCCTGGGATGGAGCTTCACCATCCTCTCTGTGCTCATCCTCCTTTTTATGCCCTTTTAACACCCTCCTAAAACCATTCCATGTGTCTGGGCACCAACACAAACAAATATAAATTATTTAATCTATCTGTAATGGGCTTTAAATCCACCCCCAAAGCAAACACTCCCTCTCTGATCTTTTTGGGGGCTGTATTTTGGACCCTCACCTTCAGCACCAACCTCAGGGATCAAATTAGGGAATAAAGAGGGTTCTTCCCCTTCTCCTCCACTCCACCAACCTCCTGTGCCCAGTGAGCTTTCACACCAACATTTCAAACACCTTTGGCCCCCAGCCAGCAGAAAAGAGCTGTTTTTTTCTCTCCTGCTCCTCAGATGGGTTTTTAGTCCCCCCAGTGTGTCTTTTTGATTCAATATTTCCAGAAAAAGGAGCACTATAAATTCCTGTATGTCCCAATCCAGACGTATCTGGGGGAATTTTTGTTGCATCTCAAGTTCCTGGAAGGCTTTCAGTGGTTGTGGCCTCAGCCCAGCAAGAGCTGACCTGGATCTGGGTAAGGTGTAAAGAAGGGAACAGATTAAGATTCTAATCCCAATTCCATCCTGGATTTTCATCTGGGAAATCGCTTTTCCTTTTATTACTTCTCCATGCCATTCTCCATCTGTGAGATAAACCTCAGCTCTTTGTCACAGGGCACCGCAAAGCTCTTTTTTTTTTTAAGGTAAATTGCAATGCCACCTTCTGAGGGAGGATGGATTGACAACTGAATGTATTTCCTTAGAGGAAAACAGCTTTAAAAAGCCAGAAAAAAATCTCTTTATGGCCCTGTGAAAAACAAAGTTTCCTTCAGCTGAATATTTCAGGCTGCAATATCTGCCAGTGAAGTCCTGAATAAATGAGAGCTTCAGATTCTAGGACTAATGCTCAACGCTTTTGCTTTGAAAGACAAAGTCCATATTAATGTTCTGTCACTGGCCTTGAAAACTGGGAGCTCAGTTGTGCTGCTCACTAATCCCAGGGATTACCCCGCCCTTCACTTCCATCGTGAATAACACACAAAAAAACCCAGGCTGAAAGACCCATTTCAATGTTATCTGAAAACTTCTTCACATCTTAGAGAGGAAAAAGACTTCAGAGTATCCATTTCTCCTTTGGATCCAGTGGCAAGGGAAGCAGCTCCTTGGAAAAGCGTGATTTTCCCAGGGGTGGCAGCACAGATTTCATGGGGTTTATAGAAAGGGAAGGAATCCAAGGTCATTTGCCTCAGTTAGGAATTTTGGTGTGGGAATAAGAGCTCGTTTCCATGCAGTTCTTTCACCTTTGTCAAACTGTTAATCAGCTCAGAAAAGCTGATTAATCAATGTAGGGACTGTTGAGAGAAGGGGACATAAGAGCTTAGGAATTTTTTTGAGGTTAGAAGCTGGTGTGAATAATCAGGAATTCCAGGCATGGTGGAGATGAACCAAATGTGTCTTCACATCACTTGAGGAGAGAGAGAAGGATGAGATGAACTCAGAGCCACCACCATAAACCAGGGAGAGCTCCCTGTAAATTCAGCTTCACTTGGAAAGTGTCACAACAGCTTCATGAAGCTCAAAACAATTGTCTGAAGACTGAGTTGGGTAGAAGACATTAAAAATGCTGCTCCTGATCCTTTATCCAGGTCCTGACAGCAGGAGGACGAGGAGCTGTTGGACAGAGTCCAGAGGAAGCCACAGAGCTGCTCCAGGGCTGGAGCCCCTCTGCTCTGGAGCCAGGCTGGGGCAGCTGGGGGGGGTTCAGCTGGAGAAGAGAAGGATCCAGGGAGACCTGAGAGCCCCTTGCAGGGCCTAAAGGGGCTCCAGGAGAGCTGGAGAGGGACTGGGGACAAGGCATGGAGGGACAGGACACAGGGAATGGCTTCCCACTGCCAGAGGGCAGGGAGAGATGGGATATTGGGCAGGAATTCTTTCCTGTGAGGGTAGTGAGGCCCTGGCACAGGTTGCCCAGAGAAGCTGTGGCTGCCCCTGGATCCCTGGAAGTGTCCAAGGCCAGGTTGGATGGGGCTTGGAGCAACCTGGGCTGGTGGAAGGTGCCCCTGCCCATGGCAGGGGGTGGGATGGGATGATCTTTAAGGTCCTTCCCTTCCCAACTCAAACCATTCTGGGATCCTATAATTGAAGTTGTTGCTTCCATTCCACAGTGGAAAGAGTGTTTTTCCCCACCCAGGGCACCACAGCTGAGACCCCTTTGACAGCAGGGCTGGCACCTGGCACAGTCTTCCAGCTCAGCTGTCCCAGCTCATCCTCAGCCCCTTGATTCCAGATGTTCCCTGTGTCCCACGTGTCCCTCTCCAGCCTCACACAACAAGCTCTGTCACAAATCCTGCCCAGGGATTCCATTCCCGTCCCTCCTGGACACAAAGGAGCCCCTCTGGGGCAGGAAATGTGTGCCAGTCTTGCTCTGCCTGGCCCTGGGGCAGCTCTGCCTGCACTGCCGCTCACAGCCCTGTGTCCTGGCACACCAATCAAATCAGACAATACTCTTCCCACAGAGGGAAAATCCCGGGAATCCTGTGTGGAAATTCATCCTGTGTTTGCAGTCTCCCTGTGCTGAACAGTCAGTAAATATGCAGTTAGAATATATATATATATATATATATATATATATATATATATATATATATATATAAAATAGAGAGAGAATATCAGCTGGAGATGTTTAATGAGCTGGAGCTGGTTTTAAATGTGTTTTCCCTCTCCTTTCCACCCTCCTGAATCTGCTTTTTCATGGCATTTTTCCTTGTAGCCCATATTAAGGCGTTGTCAGGAATATTGTCCATCTATTATCTGTTCCTCCTGCCCTGCACCCACTGGTGTGCCAGCGAAGCAGAAAAGCTTCCAGCTTCAGGTGCCTTAGATAAGAAAAAAGGTGGAATTTAGGGAAGTCAAGGCTGGAAACACACTGTGTCCTTTTAAAACAGCCCATAGGACAAAAATTAATAAAATGTGTAGTCCCTTATATGTGTCTTCTTAATTCAATATAATGCAAGCAATGGGATGAGAATTCCTTGTTCTTTAGTGAAGTTGGAAGGTGAAGTAACAGGTTTCCAATCCTGCAAAAAGAAAGAAAAAAGCCCACAAAAATCACCGAAGAATGAAGATATACACAGTGTTTTTTGGGAATAGTCCTGTAAATAGCACTGCACTCCCTGTCAGCATTCCCACCCGGGGACAAAACGTGTTCTTTGCTCACCCTGCAGAGGCCAGACCTCTTTCCATGAGGATCTGAGATGTGAAAGGGCAGAGAACGACCCACGAGAGGAGCAGTTTCATGTCTCAGTGGCTGAGTGCTTTGGGCTTGCTGTGGCCTGAATACAAATTAGCTGAAGGCCGAATTTCAAAGGGTCTCTCAAGGGTGGCAGAGCCCTCTCCCATCAGATCCCCTGCTGGGCTGCAGGTCCTGAGTGGTCACAGTGTGGTTCAGCCTTGGTTTGATCAGAGCTGTGTTTAGATATCAAACCTGAGCCCAGACAGGAAGTTTTCTGGATTTCCAAGAGTTGAAAAACTTGCCCTGCATCTTCGAAAGAGCACCTCTCAGGCTGGAAAATCAGGGTAAGAGAGAGCAGAGGAATGGCCAGCAGCCTTGGGCTCCTAATTCCATCCCTGTAATCCATGTATCCATAGCCTGAGGCTCCAGCAGTCACAGCCAGGGAGGAGGAAGGAGCCTGAGCAGCACTGAGGCTTTTTGATGTGCATTATAACTCAGGATTTCATGTGGATCAAACAGTTACCAGCACTGATGGACTGGTTGAGTTTAAAGCACTCAACACATCTCAATATCCACTCAAAATCCCAGTTCCTTCCTGATCCATGGCCTTAAGCACCAAGCTCAGGAGCAGAATTTCTTCTGTGGTTGCTGTTTCCCTCCTGCTTTCTATTAAACAAGGGAAAGCATCCAAGTGAACAGGGGCTAAAAAAAGCCCAAGCCCATAAAAAGCACATTATAAGCATCAGTAATCCTGGCCATATTGCTACAAACCTTCCAGAAGTAGCCAAAACTAAATCTGAGCTTTGAAAGGAGGATGAAATTGTTTGTTTTAACCAGCTATTGATCCAATCTCTTCAAACTAATTAAACTAATTAAACTATTCATCCTGATTCTGGCAGCACGAGACAAAAGAGAAATCATGTCTAGATGAAATGGGAGTGGGGAATGGACCCATCCCAGTCCCTCAGAGGGGTTGGAATTGTATCCATCTGCCTCTGCTCTCCCTTCCTGCTTCCTTGAGTGATTCCCACCCCAATTCCTCAGCTCCAGCTCTGCTGAGCAGCACATCAGTGTGAGCTTTCATTCCCTTTGTAGCCAACTCCATTTGTTGCATCATTTATGCCTTAAACATCCCTAAAAGCAGACAAGAAGGTTCTGGTTTGTGATGTCTCCAGTGGAACAGGACAGGGAGAGGCAGGGAAGGAATTCTCCCAGGTTTTCCCCCACTGCAGGTTCCTGCTGGCACAAAGGCAGCAGATCTGGGTGTTCTGGAGATCACCTTTGTCCCCAGCACACACCACCAGCCTGCCATTCCTGGCATTTCTGTCCCACCTTGCTGCCCAAACCTCTGGGCTGGTGATCCAACAGAGACCAAGGGGGAGCTGCAGATACAGGGAATCTGGAATTGTTAAAGTTGCAAAAGTTCTCTGAGATGCCCAGACCCAACCATCAACCAACACCTCCACCAGGGTCTCCACTAAAACATGGCCTCAAGTTTTCTGAGCACTTCCAGGGATGGGGACTCCACCCCTGCCCTGGGCAGCTGTTCCTGGAAAGGAAGGAATTTTTCCCTAATATCCCACCTGCCCCTCCCCTGGCACTGCCTGAGGCCGTTCCCTCTCCTCCTGTCCCTGTTCCCTGGGAGCAGAGCCCGACCCCCCCCCCCCCCCCGGCTCCCCTCTCCTGGCAGGGATTGCAGAGCCAGAAGGTCCCCCCTGAGCCTCCTTTTCTCCAGGCTGAGCCCCCCCAGCTCCCTCAGCCCCTCCTGCTGCTCCAGCCCCTTCCCAGCTCTGTTCCCTTCCCTGGACTCCATCCCAGAGCTCCTGAACACTGGAAAGTGTCTCCAAACACTCCCTGTGTCTCCAAACAGTCACTGTTTGCAGGAGGTGTCTGGAGCACACCCAACAACCCCCCAGCTCCACTGAAACCTTCACAGCTCACCTACTTCCCATGGTGTGGGTACAAGTCCATTTGTCCTGAAATTGTCTCCTCCTGCCCCCAAACCAGTTTGGACCGAGATTGTTGTGAATGGGGTCAACTGGAAGAACTGAGCACAGCAAATCCTGCAGCTCCAAGCCAGTTTTCCAGCTGGAAATGTGGGACTGTTAAACACACACATCCATCCCTGGGCCTGCTGGAGAACAATTCCCTGCTTGACACACACACAGAGGCTGCCAGTGGTGGTCGTTTCATAAAATCTTCAGGTGAACACACTGCTCAGGGAAGGTCCAGCTGCTCACATGGGGTGTTAAACCCAAGAGACTGCTTTTTAGAGCAGGGACCTTGAGCATTCCTCCACCACCTCAAAACACTGAACCCCTGGAAGGCTCAGTCTGGTATTTTCAGATTCCTTGGCTCTGTTTGGACCTCAGCCCATTCTCTGAGGGCTTTAGGGCTCCCCCTACAAATTGTCCAGCAGCAACAAGAAGTCATGTTTCCAGCTCTGTGCAAGAAAAGTGACAGCCCATCCTTCTGTTTTGGGAATCAAAGCTGATGAATTATTGTAACAAATGTGCCCCTTTATGTCTAAATCAACTGCACATGTGGTGCAAACCCCCTGGGGCACTAGCCCTGGGGCTCTGTGGTGCTGGCACCAGAGTTACAGGACTATATTATTTTGAGTTGGGTTTGTGAACGCATGTTTGAACTTTAGCTAAATAGGAAATGATCAGACATTTTGTATTTTGACATCTCTGTGAGCAGCTGGAACTCCTCTGACTGGGGAGACACCTCAAACAACAGCAGTGCCAGAGAAGCTTCTTCTGTAGACACAGCCCCTCAGCAGTTCTGCTCCAGCTTGGGCACCTCAGAAAATGCAGCTCCAAGAGAGAACACTGCCCACCTGACAGGCAGCCACACAGCTGCCAATTTTAGTCCAGAAAAATCAGTCTCTCCTGGAAACTGTGGCAACAGCTTCAAGCAGCCACTTAACCTTGGCAGTGCTCTGGGATGTTCTTTCTTTGGAATTTTAAAACAGCACATCTAAGTCCTTTTTCATCCACAGAACCCAAAGCATCTCACAGATTTATGATCACCATCACTGTGCTTTTCAGCAGAGAGGGGCATGTTTGGTGCACAAAGACTCTGCATTAATTCTGGGATTAGAACTGAAGGAGGTGACCCAGCAGCACCCACCCAACTGCCCCTTCTCTGAGGGCTTCAGGGCTCCTCCTAGAAATTGTTCAGCAGCAACAAGAGGTCAAGTTTCCAGCTCTGTGCAAGAAAAGTGACACCCAGATAAATTAACTGTTGAAAATCATTCCAGGAATCAGCCTCAGTCCTTGGCAGCAGAATATCCTTTGTCCCCCACAGCTCCCACAAACAGCCTGTCCATCCTGTCTTCACATCCTCCCAATTTCTCTGCCTTGCCATGCCCTCCCAGCTTGCCCTTAAGGCAGATGATGCCTCCTGAGCAATCTGAGCCACCTCTTCAAGTCACATTTTCAACCGCTCTCATGTCTCTCTGACTTGTGGGTCTGGCACTGAGGCAACAGAGCTGAATGTAAATACTGACTCCACATTTTCTGCCATTTAGAGGGATGGAGACTCAGAGCATCCTGTAATCCCTCCAGTCGCTCTGCAGACACCCCCAGGCAGGAACAGGCTGCCTTCCCCCTGGGATGGCTCCACCTGCATCCAGGGTGTTCCCTCTGTCTTGACACAGCTCCCGGGTTCCCCGAGTGGAGCCTTTGGTGCAGTCCAAGATCCAGGGCTAAAAAGCACCATTTCCCCTGTTTCACTTTGCAGAAGCTGCTGGCAGTGGGCCAGATCCACAGAGAATTCCTAACAGTGCCATATCCTTCCATTTCTTCCAGCAAAGAGCACTGGGGTCCATATTCCCAATGGAGAAAGCAGGAGTAATTCTGCATGGCCTTGCTTGGAACTGGGCAGGAGATGTGGGATGTTTTCCTCTCCTCAGCTGTTTGTTGGATGAAATATTGACACTTCCCTACAGGACAAAATCCCTCCTGAAATCCTGCCAAGGATCCTGGACTGTCAGCACTGAGCCTTAGAGGAATTTCCACATCCAAATAGTCCAGCACTAGAAAAGTCTGCTAAGGATGAAATAATGGAATATTTGCCCAGAGAAGCTGTGGCTGCCCCATCCTTGGAAGTATTCAAGGCCAGGCTGGAGCAATCTGGGCTGGTGGAAGGTGCCCATGGCAAGGGGTGGCACTGGATGAGTTTTAAGGTCCTTCCAACCCAAACCATTCCATGATTCCTTGTTCCTTGAGGCAAAACCTTCTCTGTCACCCTGGAGCAGCAGCAGCCCAAGGCTGTTCAGTGGCTGCCTCAAAGACCTGAGAGGCCCTTTCCAGCCTAAATGATCACAGGATTCTGAGATCAAATGGCCATCTCCAGATTGGTGTCCTTTGTCACCTTGATGTGTCCTTGCAGACAGACCCCCCTGGGTGTGTGGGGGGGGGGCTCCTGGGGGGTGCAGCCGCCCTGCCAGAGCTCACACTGAGCTGGAACAAGCCCTCCCTTCCCCAGCCCCCCCCCCCGGCATTCCTTTTCCTGCCACCAGTAACTTTGTGGGATTGGGATTTCCAGCAGGACTGTGCCAAGATGAACCTGAGCTTCACACACATCTTCACACCAGCCTCAGTCTCCTTCCACTGCCTCCAGGGCTGCTCATTCTTCTCCTCTGGGACTGCACCAGGACAGTTCTTCTCGAGGATAATCAGACTGTCAAACAGGATCTAGCAAGGACAGAACAGTTCCTTTGATGGTGTGTATCTTCTGTATCTTCTCTTTTGTTCCTTACTCCTTTATCATTAGGAATTCAGTCCCATTGAAACAGGAAAAGGACAGATGAGAGTTCAAGGCTGATTCTGGCTTTTTTTTAATGGCATTCATGGATGATGGTTAATTGAACTCATTAAGAGTTAAACATAGAGCTGGCAAACATTAAAGGAACGAACCAGAGGGGGTAGGAGAGACGTACCAGCACCACTGACACAGAACTGCTCAGACAAGCAGAAATGGGAGACACATCCTGCACAAGGCAGTGACAGGACAAACAATGACACACGACAAATTTCAGAGGGCCATGGGTTGTGGGAGGAATGTTTCCCTTCAGACTGGCAGCCCAGGAGCACCCTCAGTCTCAGAAGAACTGGACTGGAGTCTGCAAACCAGGACACACATAAATCACTGGGATGTCTCACTGTCCAGGCAGCAGCTGGAGCAGAGCTCTCAGGGCATCAGTGCCCACGAGTTTTCTGGGTCCCTCTGGAGCAAGAAGAGAGGACAGAAGGTATTTCCTGCTGTGCCATTTTTTTCTTCCCATCATATGCAAACTCTACTGGAATGCAGCCACTTCTGGAAACACAGAGCTCAAGTCAACTGTGGGGGGTTTTTATATGAGGGAGGGTAAAACACCTTCAGTTTGACTACACCAGACACCCAAACCAGCTCTGCCAAACAGCTACAGAAAGGCCATGATTTCCCATCTCAGCCCAACCTCAATTTTGAGCAGTATCAGGCTGCAAAGTGTCAGCTGTTTTATTGGGAAATCACAGGAGAGAGCAGCTCCAGCTTCAGCATCTGTGCCAGGCAATGATTCCTTCCCAACCCTGTGCTCACTGCCTTGGAAAATTGCCTGGGTGTCCCAGAAGAAGCAAAGGAGATAAAGAGAGAGTGATTCAAGTAATGAGGAATAACAAGGCCTGGAAAAGTCTGTGTGCTCCCAGAGGAATGTGGTGTTTGTGGTAATTAGTGCCTGGGACAGGGCAGGAGGAGCTGCTGGCACAGTGAGCTGAGGAGGTTACAGGGCAGGTCTGACACAGCTTCAAATTTCCCCTCCTAGTCTGGGAGTTCTGACTTGTATTTTTAAATCAGTTTTAGAGCTGAACCACCTCAGCATTCCCACCTGGGTTCAGCTTTTTATTTCACCCTGAGTGAGGAGGGTCTGGGCTCAGAGTTTCTGGGATTAACCCACCCCAACCTTCTGCTCTGACAAAATTCACCTGCTCTTCTGTGTGAGAAAATCTCCAGTGCAGGGTGAGGGTAGATTGAATCCTCTGACAAGGAAAGTCATTATTCTAAGAAATTCCCTCCAAGCAGCAAATAAAAAGGAATCATCTAAGACCAGATGTCCATTTTGATTGTCAAGGAAGTTTTGGAAGACCCACTTTCACCAGCAGTCTCTGGAGGATCCCTGTAGGACCTGGAAGATGGATGTGGGGCAGTGAAACAGTGCTGGCCCCAAGGAGAATTCCTGAACTTTATTTGTTACCAGTAATAGTAGTATTACATTATATTATTAATTTATAATTATATATGTGTTATATATATAATTATATGTGTATTATATATAATTACAT
>NW_020956095.1:246239-247835 GCF_003031625.1 Empidonax traillii
TAGGAAGAAATTCTTTACAGAGAGGGTAATCAGGCATTGGAACAGCCTACCCAGAGAGGTGGTGGATTCACCATCCCTGGAGGTTTTTAAGCAGAGATTGGATGTGGCCCTTAGTGCCATGATATAGTAATTGGAGTTGGATCAGGGGTTGGACTTGATGATCTTGGAGGTCTTTTCCAACCCAATCTACTCTATGATTCTATGATTCTAAGTGTTGTTACCTCACAAATAAAGCATAAGAGAAGAACACAAAATGATCTTTCGAGACCACACAACAGCTCAGCAATAAGACTGGGATCCAAATCGGAACTTTTCTGGTTCCCAGGCTGCAGTTCCACTGGCCAGCTGGAATTTTATGGAATTTTTCAGTGATGTGTTGTCGTGGTTTTGCCCAGTCGGTCAGCCCCTGGGGCTAAGGATGGTTTTGTCCAGGTGATTTCCGGACAAAAAGGCCAATCAAAAGTTCAGTGACGCCTTTGCTAATTACATTTTTAAGAAAACGGAAAAGAAGACTTGTTGCCCTGTTGAAATTAGGGGTAGCAGCCATGTAGAAGAGCAGTGGGCCCTAAGAGGGTTAGGCTCCCTCCTCCCCTGGCCCTGGGCCGAGGGCAAGTGTAGCACTGAAACTCTCCCTTCTCTTCTGTAAGAGAGTGAAGAAAAAGAAATCTTTAAAAGATGAACTGCTTGGACAGAAACTGCTGCAGAGAAATTCCAGCGAAGAGATAAGGGACTTCCAAGGTCAAAACTGGCAGCTGGAGGAGAGAGAAGAAAAGTTCGAAGGGGGGAGAGCTGCTTCTTTCCCTTTTCAGTCTCTCCCTTCAGCAGGGAAAAGACTGAAAAGTAACCCCTGCTACCTGTGAAAGTTTGTTGGGGTGAGGAGACCCCCCATGCAGCTCACAGAAGAGTTTGTGGGTGTACCAAAGAATTGAGACTTCATGAGAAGGACTGAGATAAGACAGAGACCTGTCGAAGATTTGTAACTCTGAATGTGACCCTGAGGGGAATGAGGCTTACACTGGAGCTGGATGGCTTGGGTAAGCTCGGGATCTGTGTGAAAGATCCATGCTGCTACTGAAGATTTGTGACTTTGACAGAGAGAGAAAGCCTTACGCTGGAGCAGAAGCGGCTCGGGTAAGGATGTAGGGATCCATGCGTGGGATCCATACTAAACCCATGTCAGAGAGGTCTATCAGAGACTGTTCTCCCATGGGGAGGGACCTCCATAGGGAAACAGGGGTGAACTCTTAAGCCATTATCCCCTGTAACCCTGTGGAAGAAGATCCACAGTAAGCAAGTGTCCCCTTGCAAGCCAATGGAAGGAAAACCCTTCGGGACCTGGGTAACCCCCAGCCTTCGGTCTTAGCCCAGGAGAGGGGTAGGCCCAGCCCTGGAAGCCAACACAGAGCGAGAGAGAAAGATGAAAGAATTCCAGTTGTGATGAGGGTGCTGCAGAGTTACTGGAGAGAGAGCTGGAACTCCGAGAATGGAGAAAAGGATTACTTCTCCTCCTTGGACTGGTGTATAAAGGGGGGAGGAGTATTTCTGTAAATACATAGCACTTTTACCTAAGTAGAATTATTATAGATATAGTTCTTT
>NW_020956096.1:0-1846 GCF_003031625.1 Empidonax traillii
ACAAGGCACTACGAGGAAGTGTGGCAAGCGAGAAAGTTTTTGGGGTCTACCCTATTGAATTGCAAACTTCGAAGCACTGGCAGTCTCCTTCTGTTTTGAAAGCTTTCCGCTTGGCACATATGACAAGATGCTGTACGTTCATCTCAGCTACACGTACCCTGAAGCTCTTACAGACAAGCGCTTCAACCGCCGCAGTGAGACGAACCGGGCAAAGCGACTTTGTTGCATTCGCCTTCCTCCTTGAAGCCGAGAAGAACGCGCAACGCTCTGTGGAGGGCTGTACAGTCGAAAGGATGCAAAGGGAAACTCACTCCTAGTCGAATGGCAGTGCCTTGAAGCTTGCAGTTGGAAGGGGAATGTCACTGAAAACCTTCTCTCTTGGCAAGCTTCTCTTTTTGAACTGTAGCGCACAACGTGGATCTTTCCTTTGGTACTAAGAGTTATTGCTGGTATGTGGAGGGAAGAAGTGCAATGTTTGGTGTAATGCTTTGTGGTTTCGAGAGAGAGGATACCTAGCTGTGGGTTTTCCTTTTAAGACATTTGGCATGGCCTCATTTGGCAGCCTCTCTAAGGGTATCAAGTCAGATCTGAGGGAGCCAAAGAGAAGAAAGGATTTCCCTTGTACCTTGCAGAGTAGCTGGGACTCCTTCTGCTGCAGGGCTGTGTTTGGCAGGGCGTTTTCCACAAGGAGGGGTTGGGTCGAGTGGGAGCCCTGCCTCACCCCCTACTGCTGTCGTTGCACCTACAAAGCCCCCGCTTTCATTTGCAGGCACTGCAAGCCCGGAACAAGCGTTTACTTGACCCTTGAGAGCAGAATCCTCCTTGCAATGTCCTCGTTCCCTTGGCCCCCACCCTACTCTGCATCCACAGGGCTCCAAGAGCCCCAATATCTACTGGAGGATATGACCGTAAAGACAAGATAGATCCCAGCTGATGAACCTCCCAATGACCTCGTGGTGGTAACTGGGAAGCCTTGGCCCTGTACTGAAGGACCTTGGGTGGGAGAGAGAGAGTCACTGACCTTCAGTAGTTGTGCCAGCCTGGGAGCTGGACCTGCTGCCGACGAGGGGAAAGGCACAGGTTGAGAGCTTGGAGCACCCCCAGGTTCTGCACACATTGAGACACACCCTGGGAATCCCAGATCCAGCATCCGTCATCTCTGGGGGAGTTGTCTCTTCCAAGAGAAAGCATTCTACTAGTCTCCGGTCTTCAACAAATTTTGGAGTCAGTGAGAAAATGAAAATAAAGGGCAACCTCAAGCCCCTTTGCACTGGTGATGTTTGAAAAAGGACGGTCCCTGTCTCAGGGAGCGGTGTGCACCTTGGTTTTGAGTTGAGCAGGTGGGACCTGAAATACTGCAGGCACCTGAACTGCAATTTTTTGTCCTCTTGCTCCATCCCTTATTCCAGAAGATGTTGTTGATGCTGTCAGTTGGTAGATTTCTTAAAATCTTCCTGTCCAATCTGTGGGCCTGAAACTCCTGCTGCCTCTCCCCAGTTAGTTCTCATTGCAGGCAGGAGAGAGGGATGGTGCTTTCACGTTTCTGCCACAGTTGTTTTGAACACTGTCTTCACCCTGACTCACATCCCACCTTTCTTCATCTGTTCTGCAATAATTCACTTGCAACTGGTCTCTGAACTGTGTCTGTGCCCCAGGAATGGGCACAGCATGCACCAAATCTGACCCTCCCAGTGCAACCACCAGAGCGTCATCCTGCAGCCCTGGACTCTCCTGTCCTATCGGAGACACACTTGTGCAGCTCTCCAGGGGATGGGGAGTACAAGGACAGGTTCCGTAAAGGGAGCTGTGTGGGACTGGAGGTGGGAGAGGAGAAGACCTTTATGCC
>NW_020956096.1:4711-5869 GCF_003031625.1 Empidonax traillii
CGACCCCCGGCTCTGCTGGGACATGGAGGAGGACCAGGTCGGCTCCATGGGCTGAGACTGATGGGCTGAGAGGGGGCTGAGGGGAGCCCCCCGTATCCCCGGGGTGCAGGAACTGGGGGGTCGTTTCTGCTGGGCCCCCCGAGCTTGGTGGGGGAGAGGAACTCGAGGGGGTGGTGCTGGGGCGGGATGATGCCACCCCTCAGGTCCCCAAGAGCTGCTCAGGGTGGGGAAACTGAGGTACATATTGAGGGAGGAGGGGCTGGCATGGCTTTTCTCGAGGCTGTGGTTGACTGCTGTGCCACCCCCATGCTGGGACCGCCAAAAGAGGAAAGAAAGCCCTGAGCCTCTGTCTCTCAAGAGCAGGTGGTTCACAACCCTCGGCACTACACAAAGAGCAAGAGTCTCCTGTGCAAAGCACCTTTTAACTGGCAGGTATCTTCCCCCGTACTGAATCCTAGATGTAAACGCAAAAAAAACTCTAAACCTAACCCTAACCAGTACCCTAACCCTAACTCTAACACTAACCCTAACCTGAACCTGTACTGAATCCCGAAACCTAACCCTAACCTGAACCCTAACCCAAACCCTAACCTGAACCCTAACCCTAACCCTAACCCTAACCCTAACCCTAACCCTAACCCTAACCCTAACCCTAACCCTAACCCTAATCCGAACCCTAACTAACCCAAACCCAAACCCTAACTCTAACACTAACCCTAACCCTTGTTAACCCTAACCCTATCCCCTTCCTTACACTAATTTCAAAAGCCCTCCCGGTAATTCCCAAGCCTGCACAGGAATCTCATCCTCTCTCTGTCTCAGAGGCCCCCCCTTATCTTGCAGAGAGTTGGACCTGTCCATCCACCTTCCAAAAGCACGTCCCTTCGGCTGGCTCAGGGCTACCTGTAGTCCCTGGCTTCTTCTTTTCATCAGCTCCAAGAAAGGAAACCAAAATCAGTGCAGGACTTCAGCATCACATCGGCCAAACCCCAACCATTCCCACACTCACCCTCTCCTAAGTGCACCCAAGTCCTCGTGTCACTGCCTCCAGCAAGAGGTGCAGAGCTTGCAGCTCCCACTGCATGGTACACCTGGAACAGGGAAAACAAACTTCCAGTGGCATTTCTGACACTTCCCTGGGCCCCTGCTCCTCCCCGA
>NW_020956096.1:5890-7050 GCF_003031625.1 Empidonax traillii
TCCTGTCCTATCTGAGACACACTTGTGCAGCTCTCCAGGGGATGGGGAGTACAAGGACAGGTTCCGTAAAGGGAGCTGTGTGGGACTGGAGGTGGGAGAGGAGAAGACCTTTATGCCCCTCATGTGAATCCCTTGCGAAGAAACTCTGCCCCTCCTAGATCTGAGGCATTTTCCAGTCCTGAAAACAATAACACTATTCTCGGCCATGCCTTTGCACTCTCCAGATGACTTTCCAGCTCCTGACACTCTATATGAGCCCCCATCATCACCCTCCTCCGGGAGAGATGGGGCCACTGAGCACCGGGAGAGCCCAGCCTGGAGACATCGCCATGCCCATCAGTTCCTTCTGATGTTTTCCCTGCCCTGCACTCCCTGCTGTCCCCATGTCTCTGCCCCCTAACCCGAGTGGGACCAACCCCACCCCCAGCTCCCCTTTGGGCTCAGCCCGCTTGGGGCAGTGCTCAAGGCTGTGCTGCCATTGTCCTGCTCTGCTTTGCTCAGCCCCTGCTCTCTGCTCACACACAGCCCTGTGGAACTTCACAGAAGCACACCCAGTATTCCAAGTTGGAAGGGACCCACAAGGATCATCGAGTCCAACTCCTGAGCCTTCACTGGACCAGAGTCACATTATGTGCCCTGGAGTATTGTCCAAACGCTTGTTGGACTTGCACCAAGCCAGCGGTGCTGAACCCCCACACAGGCACCTCCTGCTCCCAGACAGCAGCATCTCCAACTTCTGGGGAAGGGAGAGGGGATGCAGCCATCACCTAAGTTATGCCAAAAAGGGCATTCACGTCCAACCTTCATGTCTGCCTCACCCCTCCGGGAGGATTTGTGGGCATGTGCTGGGAATTCCTGGAGGCGCTGCCATTGCTGGAGGAGCTGCGTTTCTGCTCTTCCTCCCCCTGTCCTGGTTTTAGCTCTCCTGAAGGAAACATTTGCTTAGAGAGGCCTCAAAACACCCCCAGGTCCTTCTCCATGAAATACCCTCCCTCCCAGTTTTGTGAAATCACCTGGTGCAGGCAGGGAAGGTGTCCACACAAGTTCTCGCACAGGGGAAGAGGCAAATGGAAAGAGCCTGCAAGATCTCTCTGGGCTTTAAACAAAGCATGAATTTGTATCTCTCTCAGTTTAAGGAAACACAAGTGTTTTCCTAAGGA
>NW_020956096.1:10081-14766 GCF_003031625.1 Empidonax traillii
CTGGGACGCTCATTTCTTTCCAAAGGTTACCGGGCTGGCACCTCCAAAGAGAAGAGGGCAATGCTTAAATGCCCAGCCCTGAAGTCCCTGCCATCGCCCACAAGGCCAACGCCAAAGCACCCTGACCTTGTCGCTCGGCTCCTCAGCCCGTGGTCTGCTCCTCTGGCAATACCGATGGGCACTGCAAAGAAATCACAGAGGCAAAGGCACGTACGGACGCATTCCCTCAGAGTGCAACATTCTGACCAAAGTTCCCCTCTCGGGTTCTTTTTCACTCACCTCTTACTGCAAGGACCTCCTTCCCATTCTGCTGACTCTTGTCACCCTGTGTACCACTGGGAAAAAAACAAATGACAAGGTATACGCTTAGATTCACCAATGATACAGCTCGCCATAAATACCTTTGCATTCAGACTGGCCAGAATATTCTCACCGTGCTCGTCTGCCTTTCAATTCCGACAGCCCAATCGACCACTTGAATCCGACCTCGAAAGAAAGAACAAAAGGTCGGTCACACAATGAATCACAGAATCAGAGCATCAGCTGGATTGGAAGAAACCTCTGAGATCATCAAGCCGATATCTTGATCCACTTTCACTCTGCTTACTAGAGCCTGCCAGCTGCCTGGCAGGGGCAGGAAACAGCAAAGCCCGCTCCTCCCTGAGGATGCACAGGGCCAGGCAAAGGTTGGAAGTAAGAGCGGGAGCCCAGGCCACCGCAGTAAGGCATTCACAGGAGCAGCTGGTGGCACAGCAGCAAGTGTCCTGGAGCTGCCACTGCCCAATCCTGGCTTCTCAGGATGCTTCCATAGAAAAAGAGGCTAAGGGCAGTGTGGGACAAGATCTCCCCATGGCAAAGGCAGAGGTTGCAGTCTCCAGGGCATTCTCTGGAGCCAGTAGTGCAGGAGCAGTGATGGACGAATATCTGTGGACCCGGTTTCCTTGCAGAGAGACACTCCAACCCTTCCAGCGCCTCTGGGAGAGCTGTCGCACTCCAGACAGAGGAATCCCTGTGGACAGGTCTCCCTTCTCCCTCTGAGCCACAGGTATCAGGAGACCCATCTCATCTCTGAGGATGCACCTGGCAAGGGAAAGGCTGGAATTTTCCCAGCCTGGAAAAGGTCCAAGGAAGGCATTGCCCGCAGCAAGTTGCACAGCTGAAAGAGTCTCGGAGCCACCAGTGTCCAATCCATTGCTCCCTCGACGCTTCGGCAGTGCAGTATGAGATTACTTTCCATACATTGCTGCACAAGATCCTTCAGTGCAAAGGCAGGTCTCCCAAGTCCAGGGTTCTCTCCTGAACCAGTAAGACAGGAGCAGGAGAAGGAAGATCTCTGCACCACATTTACTTTCTGACAAGGCACTCCATCCTTGGCAGAGCCTCTGGGAGATCTGCTGGAGTCCTGTCCACAGGGAGCGCTCTCTCTTGGCTCCCTTGGAGCCACAGCTGTCAGGAGACTTGTGTCGTGACTGAGAATGCAACTGGCAAGGAAAAGCATAGAAGCCATAAGTGAGCTTCAGGCTGGAGGGAAGGCATTGGCAGCAGCAAGTTGCACAGCTGAAAGAGTCCTGGAGCCACCGGTGCCCAATCCATGGCTCTCAGGATGCTGACCCAGGGGTAGAGGCTGCACGCACTTCTGGACAAGGTCCTCCAGAGTCAAGGCTGGCTGTTCCCATCTCCAGGGTGCTCTATTTTTCCGTCTGTGGACGACCAAGATAGGGAATATCTCCTGCACACCTGTGTTACTTCTGGACACAGCCTTCATCCTGCCCATAGCGTCGGTGAGACCTGCTAGCCTGCAGATGGAGAAGCCTCTGTCGATAGGAGTTCCTGCTCCCTTGGAGTTGCGGCTGTCAGCAGAGCCTGCTGCTGGCTGAACATGCACATGGGCAGGAAAAGGCTGCAAGGAAGAGTGGGAGCCCAGGCCATTGCAGTGAGGCATTGCCAGGAGTAGGTGGCCCAGCAGCTACTGTCCCCGAGACACCGGTGCCCAAGCCATGGCTCCCAGGAAGCTGCGGCAGTGCCACATCAGGATCCTGGGCAGCAACGTGTGGGGGATCGTCTCCTTCAGCAAAAGCAGGTGTTGCCAAGTCCAGGGCTCTCTTCCCAGTGCGGTATGGCAAGAGCAGGAGAGGAATTTCTCGGCATCGCAGTTCCTTGTGGCAAGAGACTCCATCCCTGGCAGAGGCTCCGGGAGACCTTGCTGGAGTCAGACACAGGAGCCCCTCTGGACGGGTCTCCCTGTTGCCTGGCAGGGGCAGGAAACAGCAGAGCCCGCTCCTCCCGGAGGATGCACTTGGCCAGGCAAAGGCTGGAAGGAAGAGCGGGAGCCCAGCGCTCACTGCCCCTTCTCCGCGCGGTCACGACCGGTCGCTGCAGGACTGCCGGGGTACAGCCGATCCCTGCCGGATTTCCGGCATTCCCTTCCCAGGTTCCACCCAACACTCCCGGCGCCGGGCTCGACACGCAGAAGCCTCCCCGCGCTCTCCTTGCCCCGCGGCTTAGCGCGCGCAGCCAATGGGAGGACACGGAGTGGGCGTGGTGAGGCGGGGATTGGTCAGGGCGGGGCGGTCGGTGGGGTTTGGGTGGGAGCGGACAGGGCCGGGAGTGCCGCGGAGCTTCCCTTGGCCGGCGGCCCCCGTGCTTGCCCCCCATGCGCGGCCCTGGTCAGTGGCCTCCTGCGAGTGGCCGCTGGTGAGTGACCCTCGTGAAGCGACTCGCGGTGATCAACCCTCCGTAAGTGGCCCCCGATGCGCGGCCCTGGGTGAACGACGCTCGGTGAGGGATCCCCGATAAGTTACCCTCGGTGAGGGACCCCCGGTAAGTGACCTCCGGTGAGGGACCCCCGGTGCGCGGCCCCTGCGGGGTGTCAGGCCGGGACTGGACGTGTTCCTCCCCATGCAAAGCCGAGCGGGGCCGTGGCGGGAGCGGGGCCAGAGAGGAACCGTCGGTGGGGGCAGAGGAGAGCCCTGAGCCGCCTTCTCCTGAGGGGGCTGTTGGAAAGGAGCCTGCGGTGGGAGGAGCAGGGGAAATGTCGTGAGGCTGAGGCAGGGCAGATTCAGGTCAGCTGCTGGAGAATTGTTTTCCGCTGTGTTTTTTGGGTGCTCAGGCACTGGAATAGGTTGGCCAGGTGGAGTCAGCAGCCCGGGAGGTGTTTCAGAGGCGCCTGGATCTGGCGATGAGTGACAGGGTGTGGTGGTTTTAATCTAGACCTTCCCTGGTTACCAATTTGTAACCAAGGAAGGGGCAGTGTTCCCAGTATTCCATACGATTTCTACGTTAATTGTGGTATAAATAAGAAGGAAGGGGAAGCCTTCGTTCTTCTCTTCCACCGAAGTTCGGGAACAGTGGATCCCTGCATTGGTCTCGCTTATCTGAGGCTGAGGTCTGCAGCATCCACTGGCCTGCCATGTGGAACCCTGGAGAGTGCTGGCCGTGTCTGCCAAGCCTACTTTCTAAGGGACATGGTGAGATTTGTTTTACTAGTCATTTTACTGGTTCTCGGGTTTGATTGCGCATACCTATTCGGCGTCCCTTTTTGTTTCCTTTTATCCCTTTTTTTCCCCTTTCCCTATCCCTTCGGGGGTGGTTTGAATTTCCATTTGCTGTAGACAAAGCATCTTAACTGTAATATACAAAAAATATATTTTTTTCCAGTTCTTAGCTTTCGAGTTCTTCAATTTGCATAGTTTTTTTCCTTTGCCCTGGAGAAAGTAGAAAGGGGGGAAGGGAGGGGCTGCTACTGGGGGGTTGGGCATTTGGCAAGGAGCCAAGTACAAACCATCACACAGGGTTTAGTGGTTTAGGGGTTGCTGGGGCAGTGCTGGACTCAGACAGTTGGACTGGATGGAATCATGGAACGTGCTGAGGTGGGAGGGTCCCCTCGGGACCATTGAGTCCAGGACCTGATTTTCAGGCACCAAGAAAGTAATTGAATCTGGATCAAATGATTTGGCTCCAAAAAATCTTCTGCCCCTAGTCTACACTGCAAAGTCAAACAAAAAAGACCTGCAAAATACAGGCCTGTGTTCCCCCCAGAGGGAAGGCGGACAGTTGCAAAGGAGGGCAATAAATCAAAGCTCAGAGCATACGTTCATGGTCACCACACTTGTATGACACACAAAACCAGTCCTCTGTTCATTCCCCATGTAGAACTCTCATCAAGAACTCCAAACTTTCCTGTCTGTATTTATATGCGTATATATATATATATATATGTGTGTGTGTGTGTGTATATTTGTGTCTATCTGTCTAAGATTCTGTATCTTTGGATGCAATATTTACATGCTATTGTTCAGTGGCAACAGGTGGACTTTAAAGGTTCCAATACTTGATGAGATGACCTTTCTGCTTATGGGTTCTATTTTTTTAAAGAAGGCAACAATAAGAGAACTCTTTAGCCAAATATAAGTTAAGACATTAATCAGAGCAAATGTTTTGATTTTTATTTACAATTGTACAAGTCGTTCAAGTCTTTGCCTACTCAAAAGAGAGGTTTGAAAATTCTCCCTCAGAAAGAAGCAAAACTATTTTGGGAGGCTGTCCCTTCCAACCCTTTCCGAGTTTCCAATAAATGCTGACCATTCTTGAAATGCAAAGCCTGAAAAATGAAACAGGGGTTAAACTGGAATTCTTGTTGCCAGCACTGATGTGGAAAGAAGTTCTTAGAGAGTGTAGCAAAGCCA
>NW_020956096.1:17217-18716 GCF_003031625.1 Empidonax traillii
TGTGTACTTTTCTATTTTTTCCTGCTTTCCAGCAAATTCACCGGCAACTTCTTTTCCACTACATGCTGGGCATTGACTTGAACCCTGGAATAGGAAGGTGGTTTTGATTTCAAGCTCTTCTTCAATGGACGCCCTGGGATTGTAGCCTGGACTCTCCTTTCCTCTGCTGCCAAAGTACAGGAGCAGGGCCAAGTGACAAACTCCATGATCCTTGTCAATGTCCTTCAGTTAAAGGCGGAGGAGGAAATTAAGAAAGCAGTTTGGAAATTAACTCCTATTAAAGTAGGCCAAAACCTCCTTCCACGGAAATTAAACTTAGACAGGAAATGAAAGTGGCCTGAAGAAGCTCATTCAGTGCTGGAGTAGTGGGACACTTGTGTTGGTTTCCTTGGACACTTGTGTTCCTTCAGAGAGCCACTGGAAACACTACTGTTCACTCAGAGTGCCACCAGTGCCTTGGTCATGTCCGCACCAGATTTCAGTGGAAACTTAAGAAATGCTTTTCTGAGCCTGTGTTCTGGACAGAGGCACAGCCTCATCTTGAATGCCAATGAAACAAAGAAATTCTATGGCTTTAGTTGCAACAAGATTGGGTGGGTTTTCTCTGAGGGCAGCACTACACCTGACTTTGTGTGTGTGTGTGAGACAGGCAGAAGTCCAAATGCCTGCACACCTCAGAATAGTCCATGTGGTGCTGTGCTTTCTACTGAGGAGACCCCAAGGTAATAAATACAGGGAAGAGTTTGGCTCTGGGACCCTTTCAGCAGTGCAACTTGCTGCGGGCAATGCGGGGACACACGATCCCCCCAAACTCCGGGTGGAGATGGACTGAGGGATCCCGGCTGGGCCCGAGGCCACGGGGAGGGGCTGCGGCCGCCGGTGGCTCAGGAGCTCTGTGGCAAAGGGGGGACACGACCCTCACGGCCCCTCCTTTACCTTCTCCCGCAGGTAGAAGCCGAGCCCCAGCGCCAGGAAGACGAAACGCAAAACGAAGTCCCTGACCCTCACCAGGATCTTGCTGCGGACGGTGTCCTGTGGCATCTCTGGAGGGAGCTGGGTGGTCAGGGCTCCCAAAACCTCCCAGAGACCACCCAGGATCCCACAAACCCTGTCCTGGTCTCCCCCAACCCCCCCAGAACCCTCTGAAACTTCTTCCCAGTCCCTTCTGTGTTAGTTCATTTGAATCCACGCCTGGAACAAGTACAACAGTCATTCAAACCCTACAAAAAAATCTTTTATTGCAGTGAGAATAAAAAAACTCCTAGTAAAGAGAATCAAAAACTAAAATAGAATACAAAAAGACTACTTGTCATTCATACAATACTACGAACAGCCTCTCTTACAGCATTAGCTAGTAAAAAGGGAACTAAAGGGATACAAGAAAAAGGATATCAAATGTTTGCTTTCCCTGTCACTTCCTATCAATAAACTGTGCTCACCTGCACAGACAGGCCAGGCCTACCAGGGTCTGCAGGGGCTGGTCGGTGCCCGTGCTTGGC
>NW_020956096.1:20915-22645 GCF_003031625.1 Empidonax traillii
AAAAAGGGCCAGAAGGAGGACCCGGGAAACTGCAGTCCTGTCAGCCTGACCTCAGTGCCTGGCAAGGTTACAGAGCAGATCATCCTGAGTGCAATCACACAGCACCTACAGGATGGACAAGGGATCAGAGCCAGCCAGCAAAGGTTTAGGAAGGGCAGGTCACGTCTGACCAACCTGATCTCCTTTTACAATCAAGTGACCCGCTTGGTGGATAAGGGGAAGGCTGTAGGTGTGTCTTCCTGGACTTCGGCAAGGCCTTGGACACCGTCTCCCATAGCATAAAAAAAGCTGCCGGTCCAGGGCTTGGACAGGTGCACTTTTTGCTGGGTTAAGAACTGCCGGATGGCCAGGCCCAGAGAGTGATGGTGAACAGGGCTGCTTCCAGTTGGTGGCCGGTCACTAGTGGTGTCCCCTAGGGATCAGTGTTGGGCCCAGTTCTGTTTCATATCTTTCTTGATGATTTAGATGAGGGAACTGAGTCTACCATTTCCAAATTTGCAGAGGATACCAAGCTTGGGGGGAAGTGTGGATCAGCTGGAAGGCAGGAGGGCTCTGCAGAGGGACCTTGACAGACTGGAAAGTTTGGCTGATTCCAGTGGGATGAGGTTCAACAAGGCCAAGTGCCCAGTCATGCACTTTGACCACAACAACCCCCTGCAGCAGGGGACAGAGTGGCTGGAGAGCAGTCAGGCAGAAAGGCACCTGGGAGCTTGGATGGACAGCAAGCTGAACATGAGCCAGCAGCGTGCCCAGGTGGCCAAGAAGGCCAGTGACATCCTTGCCTGGATCAGGGATAGTGTGGCCAACAGGTGCAAGGAAGTGATTACTTCCCCTGGACTCAGCACTAATGAGGCCACACCTCAAGTTCTGTGTCCAGTTCAGACCCCTCAGGAAGGATGTCAGGGTGCTGGAGCAGGTCCAGAGAAGAGCAACCAGGCTGGTGAAGGGACTCGAGCACAGGTCCTATGAGGAGAGGCTGAGGGAGCTGGGGTTGTTTAGTCTGGAAAAGAGGAGGCTCAGAGGAGACCTCATCACACTCTACAACTACCTGCTAGGGGGTTGTAGCCAGGTGGGGGTTGGTCTCCTCGCCCAGGCAGCTATCAACAAGACAAGAGGGCATGGTCTTAAGCTCTGCCAGATCAGGTTGAGGCTAGATATTAGGAAGAAATTCTCTGAGAAGAGGGTGATCAATCATTTCAATGGGCAGCTCAGGAAAGGGGTGAATCCTCTGTACCAGTAGGATTTTAAGATAAGACTGGATGTGGCACTTAGTGCCAGGCTCTAGCAAGCAGAGTGGTAGGGGATCAAGATATAGATTGATGATCTCAGAGGTTTTTTCCAATCCAGCTGATGCTCTGATTCTGTGATTGATTGTGTGACCGACCTTTTGTTCTTTCTTTCCAGGTCGGATTCAAGTGGTCGATTGGGCTGTCGGAATTGAAAGGCAGACGAGCAAGGTGAGAATATTCTGACCAGTCTGAATGCAAAGATATTTATGGCGAGCTGTATCATTGGTGAATCTAAGCACATACCTTGTCATTTGTTTTTTTCCAGTGATACACAAGGTGACAAGAGTCAGCAGAATGGGAAGGAGGTCCTTGAAGTAAGAGGTGAGTGAAAAAGAACCCGAGAGGGGAACTTTGGTCAGAATGTTGCACTCTGAGGGAATGCGTCCGTATGTGCCTTTGCCTCTGTGATTTCTTTGCAGTGCCCATCGGTATTGCCAGAGG
>NW_020956096.1:26004-30668 GCF_003031625.1 Empidonax traillii
CAGAGCTCCTGAGCTGGGAAAATGGGGCTGGCAGGTCCAGGCTGGGCTTGCTTGGGCTTTGCTGGGCTGGGCAAGGGCTGGGAGCTGGGAGCATTGGGGCTGCTCCTCCAGCTCCTGCTCTCACCGTGTTCTCCTCCTTTCCTTTCCCACTCCACTGGCAACCCCCACGGAAAATGGGGTTTACAGACAGCCCTGTAACACCCAGTGGGTTTGTCCCTGTCGTCAGGAATCTGCCCTGTGCCAACCCCTGGAATCGTCTGCACCAGTTCTGGTGGGGAATTGCCTGTGCTTGGCTTGGCTTGGCAGGGCAACACGTCCACAGCTCCTCCTCTCCTGGAGGACAGAGAGCTGCTCCAGGGGGACATGTCACCTGACCCTTCTCCTTGGATGAGGCAGAAACATCCCCTTTGTCTTCCCCTTCTCGGGGCGTGGGGCGAAAATCGGCCTTGTCAGGGAGCAGCTGCAGGCTCTGCTCCTCCGGTGATCCAACAGCGGCCCCTGCTGACCGGGATTGGAATTGCACCAAAAAGCCAGGAATGCCACACACACTCCTTTTTTGAGGCGGAGTTTTGGTACAGGATTATTTGGTCGTTTATGTGTCCTTTCGTTGTTCTACCAATACACGTACATCCTTTAATAAAGGGCTGTTATTTTTGCTTTCTCCATACTTTTCACTTGGAGCCTCTTAATTTTGGATTTACAAATGCTTAGAGGGAGGAGTTTGGTCTTCCTCATAACTTCTCCTCCTTAGGAAAACACTTGTGTTTCATTAAACTGAGAGAGAGATACAAATTCATGCTTTGTTTACAGCCCAGAGAGATCTTGCAAGCTCTTTCCATTTGCCTCTGCCCCTGTCCGAGAACTTGTGTGGACACCTTCCCTGCCTGCACCAGGTGATTTCACAAAAGTGGGAGGGAGAGTATTTCATGGAGAAGGACCTGGGGGTGTTTTGAGGCCTCTCTAAGCACACTCTCTAAGCCCTTCCAACTGCACAGTTCAAGGCACACCTATTTGAGTGGGAGTCCTTTTCCCCTTGCATCCTTTCAACTGTACACTCATCCACAGAGCTCTGCGCGTTCTCTTAGGCTGCGAGGAATGCGAACGCAACAACGTCTCGTTGTCAGACTCCTTTCAACTGCATGTGCTGATGCGGACGTTCTGGACTCTGCTTAGTTGAAAGGGCTTCAACGAACAAGCAGTTGAAAATAAGGCACTACAAGGAAGTGTACCAAGAGAGAAAGTTTTTGGGGGTCTACCCTGTTGAATTGCAAACTAAAATGCAACTGGGAGAGAGAGCAAGCATTGGCAGTTTTTTTCTGCTTCGAAACCTTTCCACTTGGCACATATGACAAGGCGTTGCACGTTCATCTCAGCTAGACGTACTCTGAAGCACTTACAGACAAGGGATTACCCGCAAGAGTGTCCACTTCAGCTGCCGCAGAGTGAGACGAACCGGGCAAAGTGACCTTGCTGCATTCGCCCTCCTCCTTGAAACCGAGAAGAATCCACAACTCTCTGTGGAGGACTGTACAGTCGAAAGGATGCAAAGTGAAACTCACTCCCAGTCGAATGGCAGTGCCTTGAAGCTTGCAGTTGGAAGGGGAATGACAGTGAAAACCTTCTCTCTTGGCACGTTTCTCTTTTTGAGCTGTAGCGCACAGTGTGGATCTTGCCTGTGCGAATGAGAGTTTTGCTGGCATGTGGAGGGAAGAAGTGCAATGCTTGGTGTGGTGCTTTGTGGCTTCAAGAGAGAGAGGATACCTAGCTGTGGGTTTTCCTTTTAAGACATTTGGCATGGGCTCATCTGCTGGCCTCTCTAAGGGTCTCAAGTCAGATCTGTGGGAGCCAAAGAGAAGAAAGGACTCTGCTTGTGCCTTGCAGAGTAGCTGGGACTGCTCCTGCTGCAGGGCTGTGTTTAGGAGGGCGTTTCCCACAAGGAGGGGTTGGGTCGAGTGGGAGCCCTGCCTCACCCCCTACTGCGGTCGCTGCACCTGCAGAGCCCCGGCTTTCATTTGCAGGCACTGTGAGCCCGGAGCACGGTCGGTGTTTGCCTGTCCCTTGGGAGCAGAATCCTCCTTGCAATGTCCTCCTTCCCCTTGGCCCCCACCCTACTCTGCATCCACAGGACTCCAAGAGCCCCAGTATCTCCTGGAGGATATGACCTTAGAGACAAGATAGATCCCAGCTGATGAACCTCCCAATGACCTCGTGGTGGCAACTGGGCAGCCGTGGCCCAATGCTGAAGTGGGAGGAAGGGAATCACTGACCTTCAGTGGTTGTGCTTGCCTGGGAGCTGCTGCCGGGGAGGAGAAAGGCACAGGTTGAGAGCCTGGAGCTCCCCCAGGTTCTGCACACACTGAGACACTGTGGGAATTCAAGACCCACCATCTGTCATCTCTGGGGGAGTTGTCTCTTCCAAGAGAAACCCTTCTACTATTCCCCAGTCTTCAGCAAATTTCGGAGTCAGTGAGAAAATGAAAATAAAGGGCAACCTCAAGCCCCTGTGCTCTGGTGGTGTTTAAAAGGGGACGGTCCCTGTCTCAGGGAGGGTTTCGCAGCTTGGGGTTGAGCTGAGCAGGTGGGACCTGAAATACTGCAGGCACCTGAACTGCAATTTTTTGTCCTCTTGCTCCATCCCTCACTCCAGAAGATGTTGTTGATGCCATCAATTGGCAGATTTTTTGAAATCTCCCTGTCCAATCCGTGGGTCTGAAACTCCTGCTGTCTCTCCCCAGTTAGTTCTCATTGCAGGCAGGAGAGAGGGACGGTGCTTTCACGTTTCTGCCGCAGCTGTTTTGAACACTGTCTTCACCCTGACTCACATCCCACCTTTCTTCATCTGTTCTGCAATAATTCACTTGCAACTGGTCTCTGAACTGTGTCTGTGCCCCAGGGATGGGTACAGCATGCACCAAATCTGACCCTCCCAGTGCAACCACCAGAGCGTCATCCTGCAGCCCTGGACTCTCCTGTCCTATCGGAGACACACTTGTGCAGCTCTCCAGGGGATGGGGAGTACAAGGACAGGTTCCGTAAAGGGAGCTGTGTGGGACTGGAGGTGGGAGAGGAGAAGACCCTTATGCCCCTCATGTGAATGCCTTGGGAGGAAACTCTGCCCCTCCTAGATCTGAAGCATTTTCCAGTCCTCAAAACAATAACGCTATCCTGGGCCATGCCTTTGTACTCTCCAGATGACTTTCCAGCTCTTAACACTCTATATGAGCCCCCATCATCACCCTCGTCCTGGAGAGATGGGGCCACTGAGCACCGGGAGAGCCCAGCCTGGAGACATCCCCCTGCCCATCTGTTCCTTCTGATGTTTTCCCTGCCCTGCACTCCCTGCTGTCCCCGTGTCTCTGCCCCTTAACCTGAGTGGGACCAACCCCACCCGAACTCCCTTTTGAGCTCAGCCCTCTTGGGGCAGTGCTCAAGGGCTGTGCTGCCATTGCCCTGCTCTGCTTTGCTCAGCCCCTGCTCTCTGCTCACACACAGCCCTGTGGAACTTCACAGAATCACACCCAGTATTCTAAGTTGGAAGGGACCCACAAGGATCATCGAGTCCAACTCCTGAGCCTTCACTGCACCATCGCCCAGAGACACACCACGTGCCCGGGAGTATCGTCCAAACGCTCTTGGACTTGCACCAAGCCAGCGGTGCTGAACTCCCACACAGGCACCTCCTGCTCCCAGACAGCAGCATCTCCAGCCTCTGGGAAAGGGAGATGGGATGCAACCATCACCTAAGGTATCCCAAACAGGGCATTCACATCGAACCTTCATGTCTGCCTCACCCCTCCGGGAGGATCTGTGGGCATGTGTTCGGAATTCCTGGAGACACTGCCATTGCTGGAGGAGCTTCGTTTCTGCTCTTCCTCCCCCTGTCCTGGCTTTAGCTCTCTTGAAGGAAACATGTGCTTAGAGAGGCCTCAAAACACCCCCAGGTCCTTCTCCATGAAATACCCTCCCTCCCACTTTTGTGAAATCACCTGGTGCAGGCAGGGAAGATGTCCACACAAGTTCTCGGACAGGGGCAGAGGCAAATGGAAAGAGCCTGCAAAATCTCTCTGGGCTGTAAACAAAGCATCAATTTGTATCTCTCTCAGTTTAATGAAACACAAGTGTTTTCCTAAGGAGGAGAAGTTATGAGGAAGACCAAACTCCTCCCTCTAAGCAATTGTAAATCCAAAATTAAGAGGCTCCAAGTGAAAAGTATGGAGAAAGCAAAAATAACAGCCTTTATTAAAGGATGTATGTGTATTGGTAGAACAACGAAAGGACACATAAACGACCAAATAATCCTGTACCAAAACTCCGCCTCAAAAAAGGAGTGTGTGTGGCATTCCTGGCTTTTTGGCTCAATTCCAATCCCGGTCAGCAGGGGCCGCTGTTGGATCACCGGAGGAGCAGAGCCTGCAGCTTCTCCCTGACAAGGCCGATTTTCGCCCCACGCCCCGAGAAGGGGAAGACAAAGGGGATGTTTCTGCCTCATCCAAGGAGAAGGGTCAGGTGATATGTCCCCCTGGAGCAGCTCTCTGTCCTCCAGGAGACGAGGAGCTGTGGACGTGTTGCCCTGCCAAGCCAAGCCAAGCGCAGGCAATTCCCCACCAGAACTGGTGCAGACGACCCCAGGGGTTGGCACAGGGCAGATTCCTGACGACAGGGAC
>NW_020956096.1:31138-32240 GCF_003031625.1 Empidonax traillii
GAGAAGGGTCAGGTGATATGTCCCCCTGGAGCAGCTCTCTGTCCTCCAGGAGACGAGGAGCTGTGGACGTGTTGCCCTGCCAAGCCAAGCCAAGCGCAGGCAATTCCCCACCAGAACTGGTGCAGACGACCCCAGGGGTTGGCACAGGGCAGATTCCTGACGACAGGGACAAACCCACTGGGTGTTACATGGCTGTCTGTAAACCCCATGTGCCGTGGGGGTTGCCAGTGGAGTGGGAAAGGAAAGGAGGAGAACACGGTGAGAGCAGGAGCTGGAGGAGCAGCCCCAATGCGGATTGAGGGAGGAGGGGCTGGCGGGGCTTTTCTCGAGGCTGAGGTTGGCTGCTGTGCCACCCCCATGCTGGGACCACCAAAAGAGGAAAGAAAGCCCTGAGCCTCTGTCTCTCAAGAGAAGTGGGTGCACAACTCAGCACTACACAAAGAGCAAGAGCTTCCTCTGCAAAGCACCTTTGAACTGGCAGGTATCTTCCCCCATTCTGAATCCTAGATGTAAAAGTGAAAAAACCTCTAAACCTAACCCTAACCCTAAATCCTAACCTTAACTCTAACACTGACCCATGTCCCTTTCATTAGGTTAGGGCTAGGGTTTAGGGTTAGGGTTTAGGGTTCGGGTTAGTGTACTGGTTAAGGTTAAGGTAGGAGTTAAGGGTTAGGTTAGGGTTAGGGTTAGGGTTAGGGTTAGGGTTAGGCTTAGGCTTAGGCTTAGGCTTAGGCTTAGGGTTAGAGTTAGGGTTAGCGTTAGGGTTAGGGTTAGGGTTAGGGATAGGGTTAGGGTTAGGGATAGGGTTAGGGTTAGGGATAGGGATAGAGATAGGGATAGCGATATAGTTGGAGTTTAGGTTAGGGTTAGGGTTAGGATTAGTGTAAGTGTTTAGGGTTAGGGTTATGGTTAGGGTTAGCGTTGGGGTTAGGGTTGTTATGGTTAGAGTTGTTATGGTTAGGGTTAGGGTTAGGGTTTAGGGTTAGGGTTAGGGTTAGGGTTAGGGTTAGGGTTAGGGTTACGGTTAGGGTTAGGGTTAGGGTTAGGGTTAGGGTTAGGGTTAGGGTTAGGGTTAGGGTTAGGGTTAGGGTTAGGGTTAGGG
>NW_020956096.1:33689-53338 GCF_003031625.1 Empidonax traillii
AGGGTTAGGGTTAGGTTTAGGGGTTAGGGTTATGGGTTAGGGTTAGGGTTAGGGTTAGGGTTAGGGTTAGGGATAGGGTTAGGCTTTATAGGCACAATTCCAACAATGGCCCACAGAGGGCGCTGTTTGGTTTCTGTTGGTGCGGAGCCTGTAGTTCTCGTTTTCCCAGTGGGGGGCGCTGTTGGATTTGCGGCGTGTAGGATTGGCCGTAAATGGAGCCGTTCCCTCCACAATGGGCAGGGGAAAGAGGAGAGAAGGGGTTCTTCCCAGGAAAACTCACGTTGTCTGCAGCTAGCTGTGTGACTTCCTCTGTTTTTCGTCGGTGTGTATAAAAAAATTGCCGCCGAAATACAGGAGCGGAGGCGGAAAAAAAAAAAGGTGATCTCCTTCCCAAATAGTTCCTCTCCGATGAAGTCCGAGCAGGTCCGAGCTGGGGTCAGAAACAGTGCGCAGACAAACCGGGGCCACAAAAAAAAATAACAGGCAGCCAGGCTGCGAAGAAAAGCAACCTTGGAGCTTTCCCAACCCACACCTTTCCTCAGTTAAGGCAACCAAAAAGTGTACCGTTTCCCAGGAAGGAAAAATAAAATAAAAAAAAATAAAAATAATATTAAAAAAAAATCTCCTCACCCCTCCGCAGAGACTTGGAGGGCGATCAGTCTGGAATGAGAGTCCCTGGCCAGTTCTTTTGTGTTTGTCAATTACCCAAGGCAAGACCAACCTGCCTATTCAACACCTCTCCCATGCAGTGGGGTAGGGGAGGAAGGAAAAAATTCCCTGCTCAGTTCTTTTCTTTTCCGTCAGAACAAGCAAACCTGTGACAGGAGCCAAACAGAAACAGAGAAAAAGAGGGATAAGGAGCAGGAAAGAGAGGGACAGAGAGACTGAGATGGAAAAAGACACATAGGGACAACGGGGCAGGATATTACCCACTATGCCAGTTAATTGGCACCCTGCCCTCACTGCCACCCTGCTCCAGTGGAAGGTGCCTCCCTTCAGGGGCCAAGTGCTCAGGCAGCAAGAGAGTTGAAGGGAGGAGAGGCAAGAGGAAGGCTTAAGGCAGGTGCAGCAGCAGTGCCCAGGAGATGAGGCTGGGTCTGGCTTGAGGGACTATGGTGGCCAACACATGTGGCTAGGCCCTGCCCCGGAGCCCTGAGCAGCACAGCACTGGGAGCGGAAGATGTTTCATCCAGAGCTTTAGACCTGCCAGCTCAGGGAGGCAAATCTCCTGCACAGATCTCAGGCTTCATCAGGGGTCCTTGTCAGGAGGGCAGCAGCCCCTCGCTGACCAAGGCCAGAGTCTGTCCCAGCCACCGTGCCAGGCAGGCACAGCTCTGCACTGGTAACACCCACAGACGGACCCAGGTTGGTGATCTGAGCCATGGAGCACCACAGTGCCTGCTGTAGGCAGGCAGAAAGTAGACAGTGTCCTGGGGAACAGCACTGGGAAAACCCACCCCAGGGAGTGGTTTTTCCCTCTGCAAAGTTCACAGCTGGCCAGCAGCTCTCCAGCAGCCTGGACCCACCAGTCCAGCTGGAACAAGGCGTCCAGCCCATCCCACCCATCCCCGGAGCCCAGACAGTGACCCTGGGGTGCAGAGAACCCAAGGGGACAGTCAGAAGGGGGCAGTCAGAAAATAACACTACATCTTCTCACCAGCATATCCCTCCCCTGTGGTCCAAAAGAGAGTGGGGAAACGTGTTGGACCACCAGTGATGACGCCACTATGGGGTTCTCTGTATGGGACCTCAGTGTGCCTCTGAACCTACCCTGCACAGTGCACAGCCTTGACCTCGGCCAGGTGCTACTTGGAGCTCTCTCGCTGCTGGCAGACACCCTGCCAGCTGAGGCAGGGCTGGTATGGGCTCTGTCTGTGAGAGCTGGTCAGCTGCACTGCTACCACCTCTGGTGGCACAGGCACTTAGCCTCCTGCTCCGTCTGTGGTTCACTGCTGACTGCATACAGTCCTCCATCCTACCTGTCTGGGGCCAGGGGGCTCCTGCCGCACCTCGTTCTACACAGACCCCGCACCCCCTTCCCCAGTGACACCGTCACTCTGGGTGCTGAAGCGGCACACAGCACAACACAGTGGCCAACGTGGCAGGGAGGGAAGGAGAATAGCCATGAGGCTGCCCTTCAGGACTGGGGATGGGGACATCCCTGCCATGACCCTGTGGCTACTGGGGGTCTGAAATACGTGTTTGTGTGTGTCGCCGAGGAGCTGATGCCTCCCTGGGTTCCCTTACAGACACTCAGCCTGTTCCCAGTGGCCCTAATCCTCCCCGGAGAGGAGCTGCTGGGGGACTCTGGAGCCTTCCCGAGTGCTAGGGACAGGGAAGCAGTGGTTGGTGCTGCGGGATGTGCGTGTGGATGTACAGGTGTGTCGGGAGGAGTGTGTGCGCGCCGGATTGTGCTCGGTATCGGTGCTCTAGAGGTTGTGCGTGCCGGTGGATGCTCTGAGTGTGAGCTCGGGGGCATCGACATGTTCTGGGCGCGATCTGCATGCGGGAGGCGGGTATAACGGGTTGCAGGTATTCGAGCGCGTCTGCGTGTGAGTGTGAAAGCGAGTGCGAGAGAGGGGGAGCTGGACCAGGGCGGAGCGGCCGCTGGCACCAGGCTCTGCCCGAGCGGCACCGCGACCGTGCAGAGGCAGCGGGGAGAGAGGTGGGACCGGCAGCAGCAGCGGGAGCTGCCCTCAGCCCAGGTGGGATCCCGCTGGCTCGGGGGGAGCGAGGTCCGTCCGGGGGCGGAGCGGGCCGCTGGGGACCCCGCACCAGGCAGAGCCGCTGCCTCTGGAGGGGCAGGACGGGACGGTTGGGACGGGACGGGACGGGACGGGACGGACGGGCGGCGCGGCGAGCGACTCCGGGGTCCGGGCAGGCCCCCGGGGCACAAACATCCGTGCCCGCAGCTGGTCAGAGCAGTGCTCGGGCCGCTCGCTACTGCCCAGGTTGGGCACAGCGCGGGAGGTTGTCTGCCTGGAAGGTGCTGGCGGGCAGGGTGGGCTCCCGGAGCAGCTCGGGGGCTCTGCCCTGTGGCCCTGAAGAGCGAATGAGGCAGTTTTGCCGCACAAAGGGGGAGCAGAGGCACCCTCAGCCAGGACAGCATCAGAGCCAGCCCGGGAAGTTCCCACTGCAACAGAGAGTGCAGGCTGCCTGCTCCCCATCCTTCTCCTTACTCCTATCTGTCCATATCAAGAGGGCCTCTGTTGTCCCTCCCGACACTGCTACCTGTCCCTTTACACTGCCTCCTCCTGCCTTTCTTGACCTTCCCTGGCCTCAGAAGCTGGCTGTGCTGCCTCACAGCTTCCCTGGCATGACGTGCTGCCTGTCCCCACCAGGGCTCTGTGTTGGATTTTTTGTTAACCCCACCAACCAGTACTGGGAACCATTCTCCCATCCAATTACCTACCAAACCCTCATTAGAAAAATCAGGTTTCTTGAGTCCCAACTTTGCCACTGAATGGGTTCTCATCCCTGGGAGTATTACTTTCTCCATCATATTGCCTTTGCCCCTGCTAGTCCTGAGCAGCAGATGTGGGAGAGTAACCTGGCTGCCCATACTCTGCCTCATCCTTCCTCTCAAGCAGTTATCCCTCTCGCTGCTCCTTAAAGCTATTCATTACCAAGTAAAACTCTAGAGCACTGACATACACCTGTTCACAAAAAGGTATGAGAAGGCTGCAAAACACTTCCAAGAGACAACAGAGTCATTGGGGGGAGGGGCAGCTTCCCAAGAAGATCCTAAATAGGGACCTGGAGACATCCCACTCTGCCAGAAATGCTCTGAATGACTCACTTAGCATCTCAGTGCCCCAGTGCCAGCATCACAGTTCATGTATGTCACTTCAGAGACCCTGCTCTCACTCCATCTGTTCTATTGCTGCCCTGTCTGCAGGCAGGACTGTACACAGAGAGGTGAATCAGAGCTAACCCAGCAGAGATTTGTTTCTCTAATGCATCAATGAGTTCCCTGATCCAGCTTGTTGCAAAGCCATCTCTTCATGCTCACTGTGTCTCAATTCCCACCTGTGAAAGGGGACTGAAGCACTATTTTGCCTTCACGATTCTTACCATCTGGGTCATGAGCCACAAGCAACTAGGAAGAACCTCAATGTGGCAATAGTACAACCACCATCCTGCTAGCACATCCCAGCTGGCACACTGCTCCAGGCCATTGACTGCCCCCCAAAAGAATTCACAAAGCTTCCTGAACTCCCATTCCTATAGGCTTAAGAAATAAGCTTAGAGCTGAGGGGTGAATGGCAACAGAAATGGCTCCCTGACAGACAGAAACAGTTTTTCCAAGTAAAGGAAGAACTGCTCACTTAAACATCAAGGGATATCAAATTTGGACTGCAACCAGGCTATGTGATGTGCTATTACTCCAAAGTGATGGCACTGCAGGTCGTGCCAGGGAGGGGTGCCTTCCTTGCCGTTGTTGCCTTCCTTGATTTGCAAGTGGGGGTGCAGGTATTTCCCTGACATTTTGTTCTCTTTAGAGCAGTCTTTGAGGAGGGCTGACTAGCAGTTCATGTGCCTTGCAAGAGAGAGTGAAGAAAGAGGGTGAGCCTGGGAATGAGAAGGATGGGCAGGGAATGCAGAGTGAAGCAGCCGGAGACTCTAGCAGGCAACATAGACACTGTCTGGGTAGATGATAAGACAATGCTTGTTTCTAGCTATCACCTCTTCTGCAGCTTTGCTAATACCTTTCACAGCCTCATGGAAGAAGCGTCTTCAGTGCCACAGCCTTGCATGGCAAGTCATCCCAAGCACAGCCTAAGCCAGTGCAATCAAGTAGATACACCAGAGGCACTCTGAGTTGCTCTTCCCGGCACACAGGGAAGTTCCCTGGTCCCAGAGGAGTTAAGCAGTGTCTTGCACCAGACCTTCTGGCAGGCCCCCATACATCTATCTTTCCAGGTCCTTTCAGGCCCTGTGTAAGCTGCCCTGCTTCCCACACATCCATATTGCATGGAGTACTCTCCTCTGTGTAGCTGACACTGCCATTAGAATTTGCTTTGTCCATACGCTGAGGCAGATCTAGCAGAAATAAGTAGTATGCACTTCAGTGCTGGCCATCCCAGCTTTCCAGAGAAAAGCTCATCCCTCTGCCACATAGGCAGCATTCATGGCGCTGTTGATTACTATAAAACAGAAGAGTCCAAGCCAGACATAAAATTTGTGTGTTGCACCTGCCACAAGGTGAATTCACATTCAGCAAACTTGAGGTCATCCCTGTGAAACTCCCTCTGTTTCAGGATGGGGTGGGGCTATCAGAGCAATCCCATGGTCATGAATGAGGGGCAGCGATCTTTTGGGTCCCGGGGAGCAGAACCAGCTCCCAGGCAGCAGTAAAAAGATTCTGAGGCTTTATGATGCTTTGGGTTTGCTTTCATGGACATCATGGACATCATCCTGTGGGAATGGCCTCCTTACAGTGTTCCTGCTTCAGGCACTGGCACTGCTGGTGCTCCCTGGGGAGCATTCACTAATTCCCAAGCCTGAAAAAGTGCACAAGCTACAGGCTTGGTTCTTGCACAGTCTCTGCAATTTCCACACTCATGGTGGCCAGACTCTGTTAACCACAGCATACCCCTACAAACATTGCACAGGGGGAAGAACCCAGGCCATGTTTTGTTCAAGAGAAGCTGTGTGTGGAATATCTGCCCAGCTTCAAAGCTCAGAAATATGCAGACAGACTTCTATGCCTGTGACAGAAAAACTAGGGCTTCCAGATACAACTTTGCCTTCTGGTTGCAGCCCAAATGCTTATTTTGGGGGCAGGGGAATGATATGAAAAGCCAAAATCCTTGGGAGAGCTGCCCTGTGAAACATAGAAAGGGAATATGTATTTGGGTCACTCAAACCAAAGGAGAAGGGGTCCCATTAGAGCTATCTTCAGAAAGTTCCCACCTGGGCACAACATAGGAGCTGCAAAATAGCTGTCAAGCTCTCACTGCCAAAAGCATTTAGAGCTCCATGCCTAATATGCAAAGTTTATTCTAAGAGGTACCAAAAGAGCTGAGAGCAGGAGAGGGATAAAAATCTGCATGTCGGTAGCAGGAGAGCAACATCTTGACTTGTCCAGATCACTGGTTTGGAGCTGGAGCCTCACTGGTGGAAAGAACATCACACCCCTCCTGCCATCAGCTGGACCAGTTGGGAGGCAGAGATCTTGGCTTCATTCTCCCACAGAGGAGAAAGCTGGGGGCAGATGCCATCCTCCTCTCTCCCCTAAACCTCACATCCAGCATCATCAGTCCAAGACAGCATCTGAACATGGGCTGTGGCTTCATTTCAAGGACAGAACAGGGAAGAAGGACACCTCTTGCCCCCAACCAAGTCTACCTGTCCTCCAGGCAGCAGTGTCCAGAGGAATCAGCAATAAAGGATGTGGGCCACAAAGCTGAGAACAGGGCTCTGTGTCTCCAGTGAGCTGGTGGGCCAAACTTACAGGCTAGGCAATGTTTCTCCAGTCTCTCACATCTTTCCCTGTGTTGTGCCAGGCTCCTGCGTCTCACCACGACACAGAATGACGGAGTATGAGGACTTCATGAACTTGGCTGGCTACTGGAACTCCTCTGACAATTGCCAGTTCAGCCCTGACAGGGTTATTGTCCCTGTGGTCTTCTCCCTCATCTTCCTCCTGGGCACAGTGGGCAACAGCCTGGTGCTGGCTGTGCTGCTGCGCAGTGGGCAGGTGGGCCACAACACTACCAACCTCTTCATCCTCAACCTCAGCCTGGCTGACTTCTTCTTCATCGTCTTCTGCGTGCCCTTCCAGGCTACCATCTACTCCCTTGAGGGATGGGTCTTTGGCTCCTTCATCTGCAAGGCTGTCCATTTCTTCATCTACCTCACCATGTACGCTAGCAGCTTTACTCTGGCCGCTGTCTCTGTGGACAGGTAATAATCTACAGGTACCCTTGGGCTGCAGAAGGAAAGCGGTCTGAGTGGGCAGAGGGCACAGGACGTGCATGGCCCACCGCCACTAGGCAGATGATTCAAGCCCCAGTGGTATCTATCCATGCCAAAGGTAGTTTGGGGACCAGTTGTGTCTTCATTGCCCTAATGACTTGCAAGGAGCATTTCCAGATCTCTCAAGTGCAAATCTTTCTGCAGGAAAGATCTCCCCAAGGAGAGACTTGAGAGCACTTGAGACCCAAGATCAGCTCCCCACTGTGCCCCAGACTCCCACAGAGAGTCACCAACTCTGCCTTAGAGGTGCCACTCAGAGAGTAACAACTGTCCCTGAGCCACCATTTCAGAAAAGCATCACATGCAGCAGCAAGGTCAGCAGGGCAGCACAGCAGGAGCCATATAAATAGGCAAGAGAGACCCCAGTCCTGCAGTAAACACCTCTCATTTCTCAGGGACTGCCAGCCCAGTAAAAAAACTTGTCACCGAGCAATTCCTGTCCCCGCCCTGCCCCCAGCCCTTCTGCACTCTGCGCAGAAAGGCACCTGCATCACAAGCCTAGTCCCTTCTTGGAGGTCACCCAGGACATGCTGGTCCCTGACTGGTGTCACCTACATTGTTCCTAAGGGTTCTGTAAGGCAACTGTGCCAGCTGCCCTTCTGACTAAGCCTACACTTCTGGTCCAGGTTGAAGAAGAGGTCCCCACTAGGATAAGCTTTAGCCCTGACTGCACTAGGGATATATCCCGGCCCATGTTGCTCCCTGTGCTTGCTTTCAAGGTACCAAAAGACAGGGACAGATAGCCCTCTGCAATGAGAGGTCCACAGCCCTGCAGGCAGAAGGAAACTTCAGCCCATTACCCAGTGAAGTTACCTCGGGTCTTAAATCTTCAGTTCAGACCTCCTTCTGCTGGATAGGTTCTGCTGAGCAGTGGATATCTGCCTTGTCTCCACAGAAAGATCTCTGTGCTCAAGCTCAGGGACAAAACCCACTCCATCATACCTGGAGGAGGCAGCCAGCTATGGCCAGAAAGAGATGCATCCTTGCTAGAAAGAGAAAAGCTGCTTTACCCAGGACTGTATGTCAAAGAGGGTGTGAGATAACATGTAGGGTCACTCTCTTGTCCCAGGAATTTATGTGACCAGGCAGAGCTTGGCTGAAACCTCAGTGCTGGCTGCTTTTCTCTCCTGCCCAGGTACCTGGCTATCCGCTATCCGCTGCGCTCCCGGGAGCTGCGGACCCCCCACAGTGCAGTGGCAGCCATGGCTGTGATCTGGGGTCTCTCTGTGGTCTTTGCTGGGCCCTACCTAAGCTACTATGACCTGATTGAGTGGGAGTCCAGCTACATTTGCATGCCTGGCTGGGAGGAGTGGAGACGCAAGGTCATGGATACCAGCACATTTGCCTTCGGCTACATCATCCCAGTGCTGGTCATCAGCCTCTCCTACACCAGAACCATCAAGTACCTGTGGACAGCAGTGGACCCTCTAGAGGACATAGCAGAGTCCAGGAAGGCCAAGTGGAAGGTAACCAAGATGGTCATCATTGTAACAATTCTTTACTGCCTGTGCTGGCTGCCCTACCATGTAATCATCCTCCGATACCTCTATGGAGACTTCCCCTTCAACCAGGTCACCTACGCCTTCCGCCTACTCTCCCACTGCATGGCCTACGCCAACTCCTGCCTCAACCCCATCATCTACGCCCTAGTGTCCAAGCACTTCCGCAAGGGCTTCAAGAAGGTTTTCAGCTGCCTCTTGAGAAAAAAGCACCACAATAAGGTACATGTGGTGCATAATGCCCACGTTGTGCCTGGATTTGGGGCAGCTTCCACTGAAGTGTCCCAGATGCACGAGGAGAATAATAGGTATGAGATGGACCCAGCCTCCGTGGCAGTCCCCTCTGGTTTCTCCAAGCCCCTTCATATTTCTTAGTGGCCAAGCTCCATCTGCCAGCTCAGCTCTGTCACCAGCTTCAGGACACTCTTTCCCACTGGGTGAGAGGGGATGCTAGAAAGGCAAGCCAGAAACTGCTAAACACTGCTTCTGCCCTTGTCATTCCTTCCCATTCCGTGCACCAACTGTTCTCCTGAACCATCTCCCCACCACATGCTGAATGCGAGGAAAGGAACTGACCCAGGATCACCCCTGATCCTCAAACCACCTGGATTCCAGGGACTAAAGCTCCAGCTCCTCTCTGGGCTCTCATCCAGCAGAACTACACTGCTCCATGGCCTGACTGCACTGGGTCCTGTGCACAAGGGCAGCAGTTCATGATAGAGTCAAGGCTCAGGGGAGAAACTCATGTTGTTTTAATTGTGTGCATTTAGCTGTTTCTGCTTTAAAATCATCTCTCTCTGGGAATGTTTTCTCATTAGAATGTTCAGAGAAAAGACACAAGTGGCCAGATTTAAAACAGTGCTACAGAGTCTCTTCTGCCTCCCACTGCCCCATCTGGTTCCCACAGCAGGAATGGCAAGGGAAAAGGGCAGTGCAAAGGTGGTGTGGGAAGCAGCTGGCACAGCCCGTGGATGGCTGCAAGGATGGCTTTGGTGCTGGTCTTTTTGTGCTGCTCTCAGTAACTGGGTCCTCCTTTGGGACGTGGGGCAGGCCAGGGGCTCTCTGTGAGGGAAGGATTGTTGCTGCTGTACTAAAGAAATCTTTCTAGATTCTAGATAACCCATAGCAAATAAATTTACTTCTCTCATTCAGGCAATAGTGGGGCCTGCAGTGGTAACCTGGGGTGCATTGACACTGCCAGACTTGGCTCAGGAGCAAACCCAGGAGAGGAAACCTCGGGCTCAAGAGAAGGGGAAGCAGTTGCTGCCTAAGGCTGATCCTTTAGTCCCACTGAGCCCCTACTAATGAAACAGGAGCTTCTGTTTCTGTTTTGAGCAGTCTGGTGGGCTGTAAAAGGCCTTGGCAGGAGATGGGGCTCTCTGGGGCTCCTGATAGGTGTCCTGTGTGGCATCACCATGTGATGTGCCTGCATCAAGACCAATGTCACTCATGCAGAGCAGGCATTTCTCCCCTGGCTGATCACCAAGGATTGCTGTTTCTAGTTCAGGATCTGGGGTCATGAGTCGGTACGAGTTTTCCAGGAAACAATTCCAGCAGTCCCTTTGCATCCCATCCTTCATTAGTGTTAGTGAAGTTCTGCAGCTACCATGCTTGTGCAGGTAACCACTCTTCTGCAGCCAGCCACACAGTCTCCATCTGCTGCAGCTCATCAGCAAACACCTTCTCTGCCTCACTTTCACCCTTAAGGAATCAAGCTTGATTTTTCTCTGCTTGAATCAGATTTATAGCTGTGGTCTTTAGCAAAGCTCTAGTTACTGCTTGGGCTTTCTTACCCAAACTCTTCTCCTGGGGAAAAAAAAAAAAAAAAAGAGAATTTTCTGTGCAGGAGTCACCAAGCAAGAACTTAGCAAATGGGGATGCATCTGCCATTGCTCGTTGGTCCTGCTGGCAAAGGCACAAACAGTTGTACAGGAAAGATGAATGTTGAGAGGCATTTTAGATTTTTTGCTCTCTGTAGGAAGGTGACTGCAGATTTTCCAGGGAATTATCTGAATTTGTTCTCCTGTGGGATTCACTCCATCACTGCATCCCCCAGAGGAAAACACTGTGTCCCTCAGTCTCATTCACCTAAGCCTGTTATCTGGGTCAATCCTGAGGCCAGCACACTGAGTTAAACTGCTCAGGGCAATTTCAGACACTTTGCTTTTAAGCTGGAGCTGGAAGTTACCTGAGAGTTGATGGGAGGAGACAAAGTGGGACAGATGGAGTTGGGGCCTGGGGTATCATCCCTGCCTGGGAAGCATACAACCTCTACTCACCCTGCATACAGACAGGAGACCTTCATCTGCACATGCTCAAATAGAGGAAAAGCTTTTCCTCTCAGAATAAAATCCACATTGGCATGAAAAGATCAAAAGTAAGCATTTCAAAAGAGATGGCAGCAAGATGGAGAAGAAGCATCAGGAAATAACACCTAAGTCTTCTTAAACACAGAAAAGCTCTCCAAACTGACTGAAAATTCAGCTTGCAGCACAAGAAGAGTTCCTGGTGTGCTCAGACCAGGAGAGACTTTCAAATGGGATTTGGATGGAGGAGTTCCACCTAAAGTAACTGCATTTGTTCCCATCGAAGTAACCCTTGGTTACACACAGTTTTCCTGGGGAGCTCTGGAAATTACAAGGAAGAGGTGCCCCAGGTACCTTGGTGCATGGCTTGCTTGCTTCTGTTGTCTTGCTAACGAGAACCACACAAGCAAGTATGGCCAAATGTGAAGATTTTAATAGATTTTAATACCTACACAAGTTTTGTGTAGGTATCACCTACAGCTCCTGTGACAGAGGCTCAGTGCTGGGCTTACCGGTGGTCTTGCACCTACTGAGTGGCTGCCATTCCTCTGTTCCTGAGGTACCTGCTCCCCCTGGAGAAAACCAGATGCTTCAGCTCCTCTTTACCAGGGAAGGGACCCTTGCCAGGGGCCAGGGGCAAGCAGGACGCAGCTGGGAAGCTTGCTATCATCAGGTTTGGTGCCAGTGCTCTGTAATCACCTATTTCACAGAGTACCCCCAAATTCCACCCCCATGTTTGGAGTGATTGCAGTAAGGTGAGCTCCATAAGGACAGGTTTGATTACCAGCAGGCAGGCACTTACCTGTTGGCTCAGCAACCAGAACTGAATCAGACACTGACTCAAAAGAGGAAGGGGATGCTTCCTTTCTCAGGGCATCCCACGCAAAGACTTAAACTCTGCCAGCCGCTGTGGCTCAACCTACCTCTCCAGAGAACAAGTCACTCACAAGCAGAATGAGGTCCCATCCTGAGCCACCAGGGCCACCAGGCAGCTCCACATAGGGCTGTGTCTGAGTGCTAGCTATGGGGCAAATCCCATATGGGGCTGCAGGTCCCAGGGGTCTGGGTGCCAGCAACCACAGAGACCTATCCTGGGCACGGCAGGGATGACCAGCAAACCTCAGGTCAGAGTAGCCAGCAAGTAGGACAGACAGAACTGTGAAAGGGCAGTTCCAAGCATCAAGGGCTAAAGTCAAAGTTACAAATCAGTATTTGAAGGTGCCAGCAAAGGTGCCCCCGCTTGTCTGTGCTCGTCTGTCTGCAGCTGGGGATATCTGTGCATAGTTGTGCTCATTCCTGTGCAGATTCACCTTGGTTTTCCAACTATAATTTCTACTTGTTTTCTGGTCATTCAGTGTTTTTCTTTAAGGAACAAAAGATACATGGGGCCTAATGGAAGTCTGAGGAACTTTTGTCAGCAGAGAGGTTTTTCTCTTAGAATAAAATCCCTCCTCAAAGTGCCTCTGTGCTAGAACTTCTGGGATCAGAAGACCAGCAATCTGAAATTGCAGAGAAACAGCCTCAGCTCTGCCAAACCTGCCCAGCACAGCCTCCACCACCTCCAGCCAGGACTCCTAGCCCAGGGCAGCCACCATAAGTGCCCATGTATTCATCGGTTCTCTCTCTCTGCCTACATATCTCTCTCTTTGGTTTGAAGGATCAAACCAATCAGTCAAGTCCCAGACTTGACTCTGCTGCCAGGATGACACTTCGTGGTCTGGCCCAAGTGTGTCACTGCCAGGAGAGATCATGTTACCACCTTTCAGGGGGTGTTTGGACCACGTCTTTGGTCCTCCCATGTCATTCCCACATTAGCAGAGGGAGAATTATCCTTCTGTCACACAAGTACTCTATGAGAACATTCCTCTCCCAAAGAACCAAAGTTTTTTGCAATCACAATTCAGTTCCCACCAGAAAAGGATGTGCAGAAAGGTGACCATAGTAACGTGGGATCTGTACAACACTCAGTGGTGGGTGCTAATGGTCTCTTACCACCCACCTTGCACGCTTAGGTTAATTCACACTTGAACTGCAGTAGCTCAATCATGAGCATGCTCAGATAAAGAAATGTCAAAAAACATGTTAATAGCCATTAGAGACAAAAAAGGACAGAAATTGGTTAGGAAGGGAATAAACCAGGAGAATAACAAGCTCCAAGATTTAAAATGCTGTACTTAATGGTGAAAAACAGGTCATGAGTCACTTTATGTATGACTGTTTGCTGACTGATTTTCACTTGTTTTTGTTTTTCTTTCTAAAGATGACAGAGAGCAAGATTAGGCAGAACATCTGAAGTGAAAAGAGCTCCAAGAAGCACCTCTGTTCTGGGAATCCTGATAGAAATTAAACTAGATGCCTGGCCAAAACCATGGGGAAGTGCCAGCAAAGGCCTGGCACAAAGGGTAGCCCCCTGTGCATGGTATCCCAAGGGGTAACACAACCAAGCTGGTTATAACAGGGCTTGACCAGCTTTCTTGTTTGTATTGAATAAGCCACCACTGGGGCAGGTGGCTTAGTGTACCTGAGCTGCAGTCAGAACCACAAGGAGCAAAGCCCTGTTGGCTCCACATGCCTGGGCCACTGACAGTTGTTCTTAAAACCTTCCCATGAAGGGCTCCTCCAGCTTTGCCATCACTTTTTTTTTTTTTTCTAGTGCCTAATCTGTTCCTCAGCAAACCTAAGCCCCTGGACTTCATCTCACTGACAGAAGGGGGAGAAAAGCTATTGCTGCATCACTGCAGCAATGACTGCTCTACACGAGAACTTCAGTCTCAAAAGAATGAGGTGGACAGAAGCAGAAAAACTCCAGTTCAATCATTCTTCCCTCACAGATTATTTTTTAGGCTTTTGCTTCTACTACCTAAAAAACATCCTGCCATGAGATTTTAATGATACTCATCAAACAGGCATTACACTTTTTCTTTACAATGCCACAGCATCTGTCCAGTCACATCTGTCCTTGGCTCATGCAGACAGTTAAAATAATTTTCTACATCCACTCCAAAAGGACATTCTGCCGTAAATGTTCTTGTCCAAGGACCATCATCCACTTCCACCCAGGTACCAGACACCAGTTACAGAGAAGCTTCTACCAGTGACCTCTGAGATGCAGGGGTCTCTCCCATTCCATGCTGGGAGAACCTTGACTCGCCCTCTCCCTCCATAGCAGGCAGCTTTCTCTACACTGGGAAGAGCTAGGAGTTACATTCTGGCAAGGTCTTTTAAGGTGAGGAGGGAAGAGGTGGGGAAGGGAGAGAGAGGGAGAGACTGAAAGGAAATAAATGTAACTGTGGTGAAAAGTCACCGCATTTCATCTGGATACATTCAATTAAAACTAAGAAAAAACCCACAAACAGCAGAATATTTCCAAGAGAAACCTTCAGGTAACACATTAGGGTTCAGCAGATAAATCTCAGCCACAGCCATTCAATCTCTGGGCAGCAGAGGACTCAGCCAAGTCCCTAGGGCACAGCAACATATCAGGCAGGGCTCTGATGGTGAGGACATGCAGGCACAATAACACACAGAATGCAGTGGTGCATAACTCACCACTCCAAGGCTAACACTGGGGCTCGCAAAAACAGAGAAAACCACTCCAAGCACCACAGCGGCCTGCATGTGGCATGAGGCAGCATCAGCACAGGTCCCTCCAGCACAGTATAGCAGTAGAAGAGTGGTCAAGTGAAATCCTCTTCCAATCCCAGGGCGTATTTGCTTAACGAGGAGACGTAGGAGTGATTTCAGCAGCAGAGTTGTTCTTTGCCCCTGAGCCAGAAGGGAAGGGTCACAGCAGCACTTGGCAGGCAAAGGAGTTACTGGAACAAGCAGGGAGCCCACCAAAGAGAGGCTCTGGCAGTTTAGCACATAATTTCTGGAAGACTCCTGTCCTCCACAAGGAGTTTAACAGCTCTCCAAGGGAGATAAGACTTATTCTCCACGCAAGGACAGTACTGACTGCTCTGAAGAAGCCAGCAGCAGGGGAAAGAGCTGGAAGCGGATCTTAATGCACCCACATTTCCTGCACTGAGAACCACGAGCTCATCACTGCAAGGCATGCCAGGCTGAGGAGCACAACAGTCCCAATTCCCAGCTACCTCCTTAAGCTGAACTAAGGGTTGGTACCTACCCAGGGGCTCAGGACAAGGGATGTGTATCACGGTTTGGGGTTTTGGGGTCTTCTCAGACCAGCAGGGGTTCACAGCTGAGCTGCAGTTTCTCTCATTGTGCCCGGTGGTGTAGCAACCGAGCTCAGGGGTCAAATCACACAGCTGTGGGTGCTAACACTGATCTAACTTTACTTTACAAAATGGAGGGGGTTTATATGCAGATAAGAAAGGTTCTGAAAAAAGGGAGTAGGTATATATAAACTTGGACAGGGCATTGGATAGGATTTAAGATAGATATACATAATAGAGGGAATACATGCATCTTTAGATAACTACTAAGTTCTTAGTTGGGAAAACTACAAGTCTCTAACTGGACACTGGCCAATCAGAGAAACCTACTCTCCCCTGTGAAAGAGGGAGAGCTCATAATCTAACAGTCTGTTTGTCTGATGCTGTCTGGCCTATGTTGCCAGAAAGTGCTTCCTTCCACCTTCTAAACTCCTGTTCCTCATCCAGGTTACCCCCAACAGATGTGATCACCAGGGGCTAATCAGAGCTCTACCACCTGAAACATGGCAGGAGCAGCAGAGGTAAATGCCTGGCCCCAGGCACCATCCCACAGCAGTCCTCTCTGCAGCATACCAGGGAAGCCCTAGGTTAAGTACATGCCCTCCATGACAGGCAGTCACTGGCGATGCCTGTCAGTCACCCCCTGTGACTGGTTCACTCAGTCCCTACTCCAATTTTGCTGCATTTGTGAATGAGCTCATGAAATAAAGTTTAAATCACAGAGTACACAGTCCTGTAAATTTGAGAAGTCCAAACAGACGATGACATCCCTCCCAGCAGAGTGCACACTGGGCTCCCAACAGGCTCTGCAGTTGCTGCTTTCTGGGAAGCACCAGTGGCACCCAGAAATGCTGGAAAGGAGATTGCATTTGCCAGGTTATTCAGATGACTTACAGTGGTGAGTAACTTGACAGAGCTCATTTCTTCCTGATGTGCATGAGAGTGAGCAATTTTCTCAAATGTCTTTTTCATCTGGATCCACCTTGCTAGACAAGATGACTTCACTGTCACCCAGGGTGATCAGTAATGCCCTGAGATGTGCCCAGTCACCCAGAGAGATGAGCATAGCACTCATTTCAACCCCAGCCCCAGCAATAAGCCCTGGCAGAGCCAGAGTCACCCCACTCTGAGGGGAGCACTGGGAGCTCACCTGAACCTGGGGGTTGAGTTTTGGTTGTCCCTGGGACAAAGCTCAACACAGCACTGTCGTCAGGGGTTTCGCCCTTGGCTATCTAGAGATCTCTGGTTTTGCTCTGTGTTGTGATGATTTGGACACACACTGTTCTTCCCAGGTGAAAGATGATTTCCTTTCCCTGGCTGATACTGAATGACTTGTAAATTAGCAGAATTACACCTCTCTCCCGTAATGTCAGACACAGAGTGGTACTAATTCACACATATTGGCACAGACACGCACCATTGTTTAGCTGGGTGGCTCATGTAGGGACCTGGCAGACTAATAAGTGCAGCAGTGGTACAGTCAAGGAGAAGATGTGAGCCCCAGAGGTTTCAGACAGGATCAGCATGGAGCCTGTCCTCTGCACGGGCTGGGCTTCATCCTCCCTTGTTTGCTTCTCTACCCTCCCAATATATCCCTTGTGTAAATGCTGTGATTGAGGAACCTGTAGCATGACCTGGCACCAAAATAGTAAAGTCTGTGCTTCTGTACAGGAGCCACAGCACTTCCAGATGTCTTCAGAGCAATGAGGATCAATGCACACATAAATAAATGGCTCCATCGGCTCTTAAAGCAAGTCCATCCTTCCTTGCTGACCAAGAGCACTCAACTTTCAGACAGCAGTAATTTCATTTGGATGAATAATGCTCTGGTCAATGGAAAAAGAAGTTGTGCCGGGGATAGCAGGGCTTGATGTTTCTGGGTGGAAATACAATTTTTTAACAAAATTGCAGTCAGTGGGTGAGTCAGGTTTAGATTCAAGGCCCCCATGACTGCCATATACAGAATCCCATGTTTGTCACATCTTTGTTTTCCCCATGTACCCAAAACACATCAGTGGAAACAGCTAAACCATCCCCAGACAGCCAGAGGAATTCAACGAAACTGAGGCCAGGGAATATAACACCAGGCTTGGAGGGGAGCTGTGGGCAGACATAATCCCCTTAAGAGACAGTATGCCACCATCTTTCCTCTAAGATGGATGGATGGATGAAGGGGCTGCAGATGGAATAAAGGTGAGATTACTACAAGGCAAGAGAGCATCAGAGTCAGAGTAGTCCAGAGGAGGGCACAAAAAGGGCAGCAAGGGCTGGGGGTGGGGAAGAAGAGAAGAGCTAATCATCTCCTTTCAGTGGCCAAGGTAATTCTTCAAGTCACGAAGTGCAAGACTTTGGCAAGAGCCAGGATTCATTAGGTCTGTCTGTAACAACTATGCAGCCAAGCACACCCAGGAGCTCCCTGGGTCTCACAGGGAATCAGAGCACTGTTTCCCCTTACTTGCACGCAGATTCTCATCATTAAGACTGTTCTGCAGACAGTTCCTCCTGTGCCCAGTGCCATTGTCCCCACATCATCTTCAACCACTACTCAAAACAAATAAAAAAGGAGGGCTGACTTCACATGTCAAGGGCTGGCCAGAGAGGGAGATCTGCCAGATTCAGTGCCTCAGGCTGTTCATGTTAGGCATGGGGTCCCCACAGGCAGCATCAACAAGCACCACTGTCACTCTGCAGAAGAGGAGGTGGCTTGGACACTGCCACACACCAGCGGGGAGGACAGGATGCTGCCACCAGTCCTTGCTGTTGTCAGAACTGTGGACACTGCATAGTTCCAATTACTCTGTTTTATAAACCAGCTTGGGAGAGCACCAGACACATGGTGAAAGGAAAAATGTCCTGCCCTGATGCCAGCAGAAGTGTGCTCTGCATCAGTTTTAGCTTGCAGTGTCCCTCTCTCCTCATCCTCCCTTCCCACACAGCCCCCATCTAACCCCATTAGTGCCCCAGACACCTGGAACTCCTCACATACCCTTTGTCCCACCCCTCAAGGGGTCCATAAGCACCCACGGGTGCCTAACTGTGGGATGTTACTGCAGCAGGCAGCTCCCTGGTTGGTCTAAGGACATCAGACCAAGCCAAGTCCTGGCACTTGGAAAGTGAGGATTGACAGCTCTGGGAGCAGCTGTAGGGGAGGGAACTACGAGCTGGAGTCAGATTTTTTTCCCTCCAATCACTGATTTTAACTTCATCTTCAATAACAAGACAAGCAGGTGAGAGCTGGTCCCACATCTTCCATTTCTTCTACCACTGCCTGGGACTGAGCACAGATGACACCGTTAACCTCAAAGAATAATGCCACCTGTGCTCCTCTTCCCCTCAGTAGCCACAGCTTAACATGGGACCTTGCCCTTTTTTGCAAAGCCAACAATAGTTGAACTCATTCCTTGTGCTGGGGCCTCCGGACACCACTCTCCCTGCAAGACTGAGAGCCAAAAGCATCTCAGCCCTATAGTCATGGACTGTGACTGCCTGGAAGTTCACAGCAACTTGCACTATCGCATCAATAAAAGGATTCAAATGGAGTCCACTGGACAGGCTCCAGTTTGCTGGGCTGGATTCTGGATCAGGCCTTCCCAGAGCAAGGCACATATTTAAACACAAATTGTTCAGTGCCCTCTGACAGACTGGCACATGTCAGTTCATGCCAACAGCTTTGACACATGAGAAATATTTTCAATTAGGAAAACCATAAACAGAATTACCTCACCCTGTGCTCAACCCATGTCATCAACTACTCTTGCCCAAAAAACAGAAACAGAAGACACCTGACAACAACGGAGAGACCTCACTGGTTGGTGCAGCAGAACCTGTGGGGAATACACAGCCCCTGTACCAGGCCCATATGGAGCAGGCTGAAGGCTCTCCCACCTCACATCACCTGAGTACCTGTCAGTGCCACTGCCCCTGAGAACAGCCTGCAGGGAGTTTGAGCAAAGGGGCTGCAGCCCTCTCCACAGCATGAGTGGCAGCCAGCCCCTGCTCCCCCAGCCTGGCACAGCCTGCCCCTCTCCAACATGGGGATGCTGTGCCAGAGCACAGCCTGCTTAAGGCTGCAGACTGAGCTGTTTGCAGGTTTACTAATATTAGAACATTATGCAGCCTGTTGCTAATGTGTTCATCCTGAATTTGTGTGAGACAGCACAATCCTGATTCTGTGTCCTGTACAGCTTCCTGCCCACAACACCTATACACATCCTTCCTGCTCCTATTGATGACTTCCAGCTGGCTGTGGCCCCAGCCAGTAGCTAAATCTAGAATAAGTCAATTTTAGCTTAAATTTTTCCCACGTTTGGTGCTGTTTTAAATAAGGCTTCTTGTGCCTATTTCCCTGGACATTTTAATGACAAAGCTTTCCCAGAGAGATGATTTTAAAGTAGAGGAAGAGCAAAATGCTCATAGTTAAAACAACATGAGTTTCTCCCTTGAGCCTTGACTCCACCTGTCCTAGTTAGAGCAGCTGGGCCCAGTTCACCACTGTGTGGGTGTAACCCAGACTGTGTATTCTACACTCTCTGTGTCATTTCCCAGGAACTGGTCACAACAGACCATTTGCAGCAGCTGCCCGGAGCACACCTGACCCCTCAGGCTGTAAGCTGGGTGTTAAGAGGCCTGGGAGATAAGAGGATGTTCCTGTCCTCACACCCACAACCCACAATCACCTACTGTGGAAC
>NW_020956096.1:53974-103905 GCF_003031625.1 Empidonax traillii
TTCCTCTCCTTTGACTTTGGACTCAGGGGGCCCACGTGGGGCTCAGCACGGGGGCCAAGGAACACCCTTCTGTTCATGCCCCAGGGTGCTGGGTTATACATCTGGGGTTTTGTGGGTTAAAACCAATTGTTCATCTGTATAATTGTATTTATTGTATTATTTTTATTAAATTGTAATTCTGAGTTATAATCTCTTTGGAGTTGGGTTCATTTCTCCTGCCAGTTTGCCTTTAAACCAGCCCACCATCATGAGCTGCTGCTCTTGTGCACAAGACCCAGTGCAGTGGGGCCATGGAGCAGTGGAGTCCTGCTGGATGAGAGCTTGGAATCTTTAGGTTGGAAAAGGCCTCTTTGTCAAATCCAATCATTAACTCAGCACTGCCAAGGTCACCACAAAACCACGTCCCCAGGTGCCACAGCCTCCAGGGATGGTGATTCCACCACGGCAATGGGCAGCTTGTGAGAAAGTCCCTCCTGAGCCTCCTTTTCTTTAGGCTGAGCCCTCTCAGCTTCCTCAGCTACTCCTCATCAGACTTGTGCTCCAGAGCCTTCCCCAGCTCCACTGCCCTTCTCTGGACACGCTCCAGTTCCTCAATGTCTTTCTTGTCGCAAGAGGCCCAAAACTGACCCCAGGATTTAAAGTTCCTCACCAGGGCTGACCAAGGGGATGGGCATAGACCTGAGGGCAGCAAGTAGATCCCATCAGCAACCATTCACCCCTGGGCCCAGCGACACATACCCCAACACCACTCAGGAGCAGCAGCATCCCGCCCTCAGGGAAATTGCTTAGACTGGGCAAGGACTATCATAGGACTGCAGCTCTCCAGCATCTCATCTGAGCTGGCTTGGGAGGGGCTTTGCTGGGAGAACTGGATTTTCCAAGATACCGTGTCCTTTAATTAATTTACAGCAGAGTGAACAGGAGATTCTTGAGCAGTATATATAACACATGCAGTTTTGGATCCCATCCGTCAACACCTGGAACAGCCTCAGCATCACAGGGAATTGCTGCTCTGAGTGGGAATGCTCTGCCTGCCAGAAGTCAAATGTCCCTGAACTTCCTATGAGCAGACAGTTTCCTAAATTGAAGCTTTATAATGTGCATGAGCAGATTATATATCACATTTCAAGCTTGACAGAGCAGTGTTCAGTCTTAGAAGACCAGTCAATCACTTTGGTGCGTAGAAGTGTGAGGTACATAAACAGCACAGCAGAAAAAGTGAAATGCAGAAGACATGACTCATTCCCTCTGCACAGAGTCCTCGTGGGCACCAACTCGACAGGGGGAAATAACTGAAACAGAAAAATATAATAATTGGATATTTTTTTTTCAGGCTGCTTTACTGTTGGCTTAAAAAAATACACAGTTCCACAGTCAGGAAAGGACTACCTGAGGAAACATGAAAAACCAAGGGGCAAGAAAACACTTCACAAACCAGACTACCTAGGAGAGAAAATAAAAGCAGTTAAGAATTAACTGCTCCCCAGCCAATGTCTAACAAATAACAAGAGCTAGAAAATGGGTGGGAAGGAAGGAAGTTGCTATGAGCAACACAAGCACCTTGAGGAGCTGCAATACTAGCAAAGACAGGGTAATAAATATTTCTGTTCCCTCTTGGCAAGTGGTCATAATGTGTTCCCATCACAGGATGCTGAAATACTCCCCAGCAGTAATTGAACCTGGCAATCAACAGAAACCCCAGAAACAGACTCTAATCATCAAAACCAGAAAACTTTCACCTACATTTTCTAGTAGCTCTCAGGCCAGCCAACACTGACTTTCTGTAAATCTTCAAACTTGGGTCTCAGTGCTACAGGGGGATTTGCAAAAGGAACCAGGAGGACACAGGTAACCACACAGCCATAAGCCTGATGCCAACTCAGGAAAATAATGGAAAAGCTGAAAAGGGATTCTTTAATTAATGCCACGTGATGGCAGGACAGAGCTTTTACCGATGTCTTCTTACATAAAATATCCACTTGCAGTGAAAAACATCAAATGACTTTGATGAGAGCTATTTCTATAACCCCACTGCGATTGGCACTGTCTACCAGAGTGTCCCCAAACGCTTGGTTACGTACCAGAACAATACCAAATCAGAATAATGCTCACCAAGTGGCTTAAAACTCCATTAACTACAGCTAGAAAGGGAGAATCGTGGCTGAGTGAGTACCACTAGCGACGTGTGAGCCTTTATCACTCACCCTGTCTGGCAGGCTGGGAGAAGCATTGGTTTTGAAGCATTCCTATTTCCTGTGGCCTTAGCCCCTAGCTAAGAGAAGGGTCCTTATGAATGGTGTGTCTGTCTCTTTTTCAGACTTACCCAGACACATGCAGTATCTACAGGACTGCCCAAGCTTTTGAGAACTCAGCACCACACTTATACCAGCCTTACCCACTGCCCATGGCTCTCTGCAAGGACAGCAGCAGGACCAGCCATCCTTCCAGATCGCTATTTAGAAACTGAATCTAAGCTTCTCCCATGCCAAGTGTGGACCAAGAATCTTCCCTGTTCCTCAGCTTCTCCTTTAACAAAATAGCAGCATTAGTATCACCAAAACAGCATCCATAACAGTCCCCTAACCCTCTTCACATGGGGGCTTGTAAGGTTTTTTCCCTTTGAAACACTCAGAATTTTCTTGAGTCAGGGCTCAGTCTGGAAACAGGTGTGTTTTATCAAAAACAGAAGGCAGCTGGGGATTTTCAAACCATGGAAGTAAAAAATCAAGGCCTAAACCCCAAACTTTCCCTAGTACATACTCTGCCAGAGCAAACCTCACCTAAACAGACACTGCCTCTCACAGCTGCCCAGAAAACCTCCAGGCACCCCAGCACTCTTGGCAGGTGTTACAGTGGGATTCCCTCTTGACCCAGCTCTTCACTACTTTGCCTTCTTGGCTTGCTGAAGTGCCAGGAGCTCCCTCCAGTCTAAGCCATGGATTGAGGATGCAGGCCAGCATTTTCACATTCAGGCTAAGCACTCATGGATTCATGTATTCTGCCAGGATTGAGTGTCTGGAGGAACAAAGCCAGTGCACATCTCAGCTCCACACCTCTCCTTCTGATGGCAGTGGGCACAGGCCTGCTGCTGGTTGCTGCTCTCTGGGAGCGGGGTACACCAGGCTCTTCCTGGCTCCAATCCACAGTGACCCACATCCATCCTCCCCTGTACCCCCGAGCTGATGACACAGTGCTGCCATGATGCTTCCATCTACTCAACTCCTCTACAAGAAGCAAGCAGGGCCACTCTCCTGGAAATGAGCAACAAACCGAGGTTTCCCTCTCCAGTGGCCCACCCTAAAATTGAGAGCTAGGACCTGAAAATGGGGGATGCAGCTGGAATACCAGCTCTGCTAGACCAAACACCTCAAGCATGGGCTCTGCCAAGCTAATCACCCTTAGACGCAGATGGATCAACCTCCACACCACCTCCTCCCCCCTGCTGAGGATGAAGATGGGACCAGACAGGCATGATACTGCACAGGGTGACAGACACCCTGTGACTGTCAAACCAGCTTGTCTGCTGCCACTTCAGATAACACAAGTGCTGTCAAGCTGGGGGCGGGGGGAGGCAAAGCTGAGATCACAGACCCCATCCCAGGTGTTGCTATGCCCAGGCTGTCCTGCCATCAGCACTCAGTTCTCAGGCTGGGCCCCTGGCTACCTTCTCATCAGCACCAGACCAGCACCTGCTGCTGGGAAGCATCATCCTGCTTGCACTTGCACAGCACCAGACCTGTGCTGACCCTAGGCTGCCTTCCTGAGGAATGTTCTATCCATCCATCTTCAGCTGCTCCAGTTATAACAATCACGGACTAAACGAACTCAACAAACATCTTGGGGGGATGATCAGGGACTAGTGAAATAATAGCCGAGCTTGTGCAGTATATGTGTGTATACCTATGTATATAGTTGAAAGGTGTAAATCTGGGCATGGCATAAGTAGTATAGAATAAGGGATGGACAATGTTATGGTTACAAAGGGAGTGGAGCTTTAGTGTTGAATATTTGATACCACCCATGTCACTACTGGGGTAGGGTTTTGGCAGGGGGAAAAAAAACAGTAAGGCAGCCACCAGAACCTGGAAATCAACATTTTTGCATTGCCCTCTCTGGGAAGGAGCAGGGTCAGCCACCCTGCATACTCAGTCCCCACTGCCACCACCATGGTCAGCATTTTGGTAGTAAAATCCCCAGTTCGAATGAACCAGCTCTCCACGTTTTGTCCCCATTTGGTTTTCTGTTGCTCCCAGGCAGGAGAAGGGGATGAAGTTTGAGCCAGGAGAGCCTCTTTGCCATCCTGCCTTTGTTCCTGGGTGGCCATGTGGTGTTGCAGTGTGAGAACAGTCGCCACCTTGTTCTACAGGGGTCAGGCAACATCTTGCCTTTGTTGGTTCCCTCTTCTGCATTATCTCTTACTATTGTTGTTGTGTATATTGCAATTTCTTCAGTAAATTGCGACTCCAACTTAAAATCTCTCCTAGTATTCTTTCCTCCACTGTCAAAAGGGGGCAATTTGAGTGGGCTTGGTTTTTCCACTGAGTTTTAAAACTGGCACACCACGTTAGAAAAGCCCATCCTGGGGAGCTGCTTTATGTGCCTGGATGCCTGGAAAGGGTTACCCACAATTGCACCAGGAGTGGGGGACAGACTTCCACTCACAATAGGTGGGTCCTAGAGACTCTGACCCTCTCACTCTGCCCCATCCCATGGAATCTTTGCCAGCACCAGCAGAAGACAGCAGGAGAGAGGCCAGTTTGCCAAGGGGTCAGGGATAAGGTAAGCTCTGTAGTTGGTGCCCAGTTCCTTGGCTGGCTCCTGGGGACCCACCTGGGCAGAGGGGTTATTCATCACTGCATTTGCCTCTTGAAAGGTCTCCTTTAAGATCACATGCCTGGTCAATAACCATGAGAACCTGAAAGATCAGTTTTAGGTCATCGAGGACTTGCTGCCCCTTGGCATATACACATAGACATCCCTACACAGGAAGTGTGGGTGCAGCTATGATTCCTCCATGGAGACATGAATTCAACAAGAAAAAGGAAAAAGGTTCACCCACATATAGGGAAACTGAGTCAGGCCACTGGTGAGACATCCTCACAGGACCCACACAGGAGGGCAAGGCTGCTCCGCACACAGCCTGTGAGACGAAGAGCAGGGATGATCACACCATGTATCCCTGAACTGCACAGAATATCTCAAAAGCTGGAAGGGGCCCATAAGTACCAGAGTCCAACTCCCTCCTTCTGTCAGGACTAGCAGTTTAAAAACTAATCACAATTCAGAAAAGATTAAACTCATTTACAATGTGATAGTTAAATGATTTGCCTCAAGCTGATATTGCTGTTAATTTTTTAGCTGTTGGCATTAACAACTCATGGAACACCAGTCTTCCATTTCTGTTCAGTTGTGTTGCTCAGTGTCACTCAGCGGAGACAACGAAAGCAGTGCGCCCCGTGCTTCTGCCTTCTGATTCTCTTCCCTTAACACGAGACTGTTCACTCCTCTTTGTGGACACTGTGGGTCGGCCACTGGGGATTCCACCCCTCCTGACAGGAGTCATGTCACTCCACTCCTGCTCTAAGCTCGAGAACAGCCTTCCCACCATGCACAGCTACGCCCAAGCCCTGCTCAGTGGCAGGGTTACGAGGCTCACCTGACTCAGGTAATGGCCTGCGTCCTCCTGCCAGGGACTGGCAGTGTGTGGCTGCATCTCCTGCAGTCCTGATCGCTCGCAGGGGCGGGCTCACTGCCCAGCAGGCCCCCAGGTCTTCCCCACCCCCGAGAAGCTCTGAGCAGAAATGGAGCTGAGCCAAAGCCCAGGCCTGGAAAGTGAGATGTACACCTTCCTGAGCTGGCTGGCAAGAAAAAGATTCTTTGAGATTAAGCAGGACATTGCTGCTTTTGCCATCTTCACACGTGAGTGCAGAGCTCAGCACAAGGCATGTGCCAGATGACTTCCCTCAGAGCTGGGCGGGGCAGGCAGCTGCTCTGATCCCAGCAACTCAAGCAGTCCCCAGCAGTCCTCCCTGCGCTGCCCCTGTGCATCAGAGCTGGAATCAGGACTGGCATTCCATTCTGCACACTCCTGCCTTCCAGAACTGAGGAAGACTATCCTCACCAGAAGAAAACAACACGCATTTGGTTGCATATTCTACCTCTACCAGCAGGAAGCTGAGTTGGAGAGGATGTGACAATATTGACTGAACTGCACGCAGTAGGTGTGAATTAAAAAAGGAGCTCACTCCGCACACAAGGAGGGCTAAAGAAGAGCACAGACAGTTAATAACCAGAGAGCTTATTAACTATAAAAATATTCTCTTCTGAGAAGCTCTTAATGATGAGCAGTCCACACATACACAATGACTTTCTAAGCAGAAAATGGTCTGGATCAGAGCAAGGGTTGGTAGATGCACACCCAGGGTCATGACCACAACTAGTCATAAGGCTGACTGGAATCAGAAACGAGTCTGCTACTGCATCAGCCTATCCAGGCCTCTCTACCTTCCACATTTATTCACACACATTCCTCAGTCACAGCCCAATGCTTATGTGCAGGCTGTTATGGCCTGCAACCTGTGACATCAGCATGCGTTAGGCCAAGCACAGCACTGAGTGTTGAGTCCCCAGATAAGGAGACTGCAGCACTACAAGGCTGGCACTAACCCACACAGCATCCCAGGGATCTCATGAAGGGGCAGGAAGGAAGGGCACAGACAAGACAGGCCACATGCCCAGAGCAGAGGTCTATGCAGGAAAACTAAAAATGAAAGCAACATACCAACCTCTACTCTCCATCCTTGGAGTGATTCACAACTCCTCTGGACATGGTACTGGGAGACAAGGTTTGGACAGCCCTTTTTGAGCAAAGAATTGGACCAGACAGACCCAGAGGTTCCCCTTCCAGCCTCAACCATTCTGTGATTTCTTTCAATACAGAGCTCTAGATAGCACTTGAAAAACAACCAAGCTGTCAATGGACAGTCAAGCTTGCTGTTTTCTAGGAAATATGGTGAGCCTGCAGTCCTCATGTCAGCACACATTTAGGATCCTGGGCAAAGTATTCCAGTAAGGGAAGCCACCAGAAACAGTCTGGACGCAGCTAGCTAGAGCCAACCAGGAGACAGGTGATGCCTCTCATCACTTTCCAGCCAGCTCCATGAGCCAACCCAACCCAGGCTCAGTACCTGTGGCCTCTTCAAGACAAGTTTGGAATCTACTTCCTATAGTACCTGGGTGTCAGACAGCACTGGGCTGAGGCCATGCAAACCAGGCCCAGCCTTTGAAGAGCTGCCCAGCTGTGCTCCCAGAGACCACTACTGTCCTCCCAGTAAGGCAAAAGGCAACACAGCATGCATAACCAAGAACAGCCACTCACTTGTGAGAACACACAATCTCAGATACTAGTTCTTTCACAGTCCACAGGAGGACTGCAGGTCTGAGGGTCTTTATTTCAGTTATCAGTGGCTAAAGGGATGAGTTACACACTGTGGCATCCATAGGCAGCAAATCAGTGTAGCAGTGTGGTACTCACTTTGGATTTAATGACAGGATGAGAGACTGAACAGCTGTGCTCAAGGTACCAAGGCAACTCCAAAGGCTAGCAGCGAAAACAAGATACTAAACCTGGAAAAGACCAATGAGCCCAACTAGGGCTTAGGGGAAAAAAATCACATTGACGCCAGGGAAAAAGAGTTCAAACATCAGCAAGTCAGAGCATCCTCAAAGGGGAATCAGTAACATGGGGATGGACAGAACCAGCAGGAGAGGGAGTCACTCAGGGTTAGTCATAACGACAGCTGGAGCAGATCAGAGCAATGCACTTCACTACATGGCCCTACCTTTTATGAGGTGTGTTAAATTAGTCTGTCTTCCCCCCTTCCCACCCATCCCCCAAGTCCAGCAGTTAAGTTCCAGCACTGTGCACAGATCCAGTTAGTGAGGGTGGTCCAGAGCCCCCTTCCTTTGTAACAGACCCGTGTAACTCATCAGGGGCTTGGGAAGTGTGAGCCACACAACGCACAAGAGGACAGGGACAGGTGGAAGCTTCAACTGCTCAGCATTGCTTTGTGCCCTGCTTATGCAGCAGTCCCAGACAAGGCTACTAAAGCTGTGTCTCTGGGTACACTGACCCTGCCCTTTGGAGGGCATCTGGCAGTGAGCCCCAACACTCCTCAGGCTGACCTGGACTCAGCTGGGATGAGAAAACGACGAGAGAGACACTGAAGTACTGTAAGGGCTTGAACTATTCCAGAGAGTTAATATGGCCTGTAGTTCCAGTAACTGGAGAAAACAGAGATCTGAAAAGCAAGAAGAAAAGCAGGTAAGTTCCTGTACCCTGAGACCATGAAGGGAAGAGCACATAATACATGCGGTCTGAGCTTCACAGCACTACACACTTCAGCAGTGCACTGCTGATGGGCAGGTTTGCTGCTGCTGTCACTGAAGTTACTTGGAGCACAAAGTTATTTGCTCAAGGTGGCAGCCAGGCCAGCTGCAGAGCTGGAACTGAGAACTGCTCTACTAGAATCTAGGTTGCTATCTCCATGCTCCCCCCTCCAGCATCCTGATGTTTCCTGTCATCCAGCTCATGACTGAGAACACAAAAGTACCTACTTGCTCCTTTCCATCCAGTCACTAGCTCAGCAGACATGTGCCACACCACTATACTTATGGCTGTCAGCTAGGCAGTACCAGCCAGCTCCCTGGCTCCAGAGCACTGACTCATCCCTTGTTTTCAGCAAGTTGTACAGAATAACATCACATCAGATCTAAGGTTCTCTCAAAATCCAGAGTCAAAAACAAAGCCCCTTCTCCAAGCCCATTACCTTGTCCTTCAGCTGTTGGCAAAGCTGCAGTGAAACTGTGAAGAAGACAAGGGCATCATTTAACCACGGGACAACACATTCCACTTTATGGACATGGCTGACTTCATAGCGCTGGCTGCCAAACTCACTGGAGGGGGGAAGAAGAGCACAGCTTCACACACAATGGCACAGAGCACAGCTTCACTGTCCTCCATTCCCACTCTCCATCAGGAGAGACTGGTGATTTCCACCACATTTAAATCAGCACCTGGCAAAGTTACAAGAATGCAAAGACTCAGTCCACCTTTGACCACATTTAGAGTTAAGCTGAAGTGTGAAGGTAGAAATTTCTTAACATTCCAGAGAGGCAGAGAGGCAGGAAATGACGATCGCAATGCCAATAACCGCATGCTCATTTTGGCTGAAAACTCTTATTCTAGGTAAACTCATGGCACTGTATGGACGGGCTGGATCCTAGAAATTCACATCTTTGGGCCTTTATGGAAAAGTCATTAAAGAGACAAAACAGAATATTCACAGGCACAGCAAGTGACTCAGTCCAGCTCCTCCACTTCACAGATGCTACAATGAAAACTGTACACAGCTCTTTGGATCTCACCCTCAGCACACACCTACACCTGTTATCCAGGTACACTACCCCTGTAGTGACTGTACTTACAACATGGCCCCAGGGTTGTGTAAAATGGACCCTCCAGCAGGCTTGAAGTTCTAGAGAAGGAAAAGTTCATTAGGATTTTGATGCAGAAAAAAAAACACTTAGAAGAAAGGCATTTCAGGTTTGCACTTGCAGTAGCCTGACATCTAGAAATGCCCACACTCTATTTGCCTGGATACTCCATCCATATGTAATCCATGTTTTTAGATTCCTTCCTGCTCCTTCATTAAAAATATCCTACACAGTGGTGGAGTTCAATTTAGCTCCAAATTTTAGCACTACAAAAATAAGATGAGAAGATCCAGAAGAAAATGTTTCAATTTTTAGGGAAATCTTCCTTATGGAAGGACTGCATTTCATAAAGTTTCAGAGTTTAATGATGTTTTTATATGTGTATTGGGTTTGAGTGGCCAGTTTTTGGTAGTGGAGAGGCTACAGGGGCGACTTCTGCGAGCAGCTGCCAGAAGTTTCCCCCATGTCCAGCAGAGTCAACTCCAGCTGGCTCCAGGATGGACCTGCCACTGTCCAAGAACAAGCCCATCAGAGATGGTAGTGACTCCTTGGGGAGGAAAAAAAAAAATCATTGTGCAGAGGGAAAATATGTGAGAGGAACAGCTCTGCAGACCCCCAGGGCAGTGCAGAAGGAGGGCAGGAAAACTGCTGCCCGTGGGATGGACTCACGCTGGAGAAGTCCATGGAGGACTGTCTCCCGTTGGAGGGACCCCACACTGCAGCAGGGGAAGGACTCTCTCCTTGAGCAGTGGCAGGAACAACATGTGATGAACATGTGATGAACCCCCATTCCCATCTCACTCCACTTCTGGAGGAAGGAGGGAGAGCCTGGAAAGGAGGGAGGGGTGGGGAAAAGGTGTTTTTAAGATTTGTCTTATTTGTCATTATCCTGCTCTGATCTTGTTGGTAATAAATTCAATTAATATCCTCAATTCAAGTCTGCTTTGCCTGTGACTGTATTTGATGAGTGATCTCTCACAGACCTTATGTCAACTCATGAACGCTCTGTTGTATTTTCTCTCCCCTGTCTGGTTGTAGAGGGGAGTGACAGAGCAGCTTTGGTGGGTCCTGACATCCAGCCAGGGTCAACCCACTACATCAAGCTGACCCATGCAACAGGTGAAGGAGAAAAGTATCCATCAAAACTCCATTCAAGAAACCCAAGATGTTACTTTGATGTAAACTGGATTAATATATTTATGCCCTCCCAGAATTATGCAAAATTATCAAACTATACTGTAAGTACTTAGTGGAAAACAGTTACTGGCTTTCTCCAGAGCACTGGTATGTTTTTCTGGGCTAAGTAGCCAAGTCCCAAATTAGAATTAGAGACAGTGCGTTGTGTGCAGCAGACCTGAATACAGACACTTAGCACCATTACTGTCATTTCTGCATTATCTTACGCCCATAACATTGTAGCAGGTAGCAGTGTGATCTCCTCGCAGTGGGATGCAGGGAGATGGAACTAAACAAGGTTCAGGAAATAGCCAACATTACCTTGGTTGTGCTGGGCTGTAGCATGTGGAGCTGGTACACAGTGAGGCACAGCTTGTTCAGGTTAATATAGAAATTCACAAGGATGTCTGGAGGCAGCGCAGGGGTGAACATTTTCTTTTGAGAAAATAAGTAGTTTCTTTGTCACTGAAAGGATGATCATTTCTAACGCTGGGAAATCACTCCCCTTTCCCAAGCCACAATACAATTACAATAGCAAGAGAGACATTAGGAGAGAAACAAAGACTGAGCAGCTGCAGGCAATGGTTGTTTCTCTCTCTGCCCTTGATCAAATGGTATGTGCATGTCACTGAAAAGACAGGATGGAGCAGTGTTCACAAGGGCAAATCATCCCTCAACAAGACTCCTGAGCAGAGAACAGAACTAACTCTCTGAGAACTAGAGTTCTCATGCCTAAGTCATCTGTGCTCCCACAGGTAGATACAGAGCAGCCAAAACCACTCAGGCTTTAGACTTGCTTCCTCCCTGCCTCAAGAGACACTTTAGAAACCCACTTCCACCAGGATGCTGCCCAATATCCAAACTGTTGCATGCTGCCAGACTTGTATGGAGATCTAGACCGCCATATACTTACTGTGAGGCCGCTAGAGGCAATTTCTGGTAGTGTCAGGGTAGCTGGAGTGGTCAGCCGATTTCGGGCTCTGGAGAGCTGCAACATCACAGCATCCATAAGCTACAAGATAACATACAGAACACTGCTGAGTGTGATCCCCAGACAGCTCTGAATAGCATGCTGCAAAACCCTACAACAGCCTTCTGCAAGTGTTACAACAACCACAACCACCCCCCCTCACCCTTCCAGGAATTCAGGGATGTATTGGGAAGCGGCGGCTGCCACAGAAATGCTGTTTAACTTACCACAAGACGGGCCAGGAGCGTTCAGTACCAGGGACTGACAAGAAAACAACTACTCATTACAAGAATACCAAGAGAACATGAGCTCAATTACTGATGCCACAGAAGCATCAACAAACTCATCATCAGCTCTTCAGAGGAGCAGGCATTAAGGAAAAACAACATGCTGCTTTCTTGTTCTCCCCATTCTCACATCACAGGTGCTGAATGGGCTCCCCATCCATAACCAGCTATGACCAAGGGAACTAGAGAGTGAGGCCAACCCTGCCACAAACCACAGTTCAAAGGCTCTATTCAGGCAGACCTTCTTTTCCAGAAAAAAAGTGGGAAGCAACATAGGTCAATAATAGAGCTCATGACTGCTAAGATGAAGGCATTTTATATTATGACTAATTCCTCTCCTACTTCCACCTGAAATTAAAAAGGAAATAGTTTTATTACCTAAACTTCTTCCTGTGAGGCCTTGTCCATGTGGAAACTAAAAAGGTTTGGTTTTCTTATGTTTGATGTTGTGATGGATTGCAACGAGCAAGCTGAAACTCTGATGCCTTCAGAGAGCATTTTCAAGCAGAGGGTTGGGCTTCACTGCCATGCAGCAGCTGCTCTATCAGATCCCAGCAGCTATTACTGGCAAGTGAAAAGTCACTTCCAAATCATCAGTAAATCACAAGTACTGTCATCTTCTCTTTGCTGATGGCTGTCTCACTGCTGCTCTCACCAGCAGCACTGATGAACAGAGAAATGTAGCCACATCATCCACAGAAGATCAAGGAAGATCCTCTCAGATTATCACTGGTGTGCAACAGGGCACCAACTGCTCAGATTACTGATGCCAAACTGGTACAGATTCACATCAAATACAAGGTCACATGGACACTCCTTGACACAGGTACGACTGCAAAGTCCATTTCCACTGAGAGACTCAGACAGCAATGTGCATTAACTGTGTTTAAAACAACAAATTGAGGGAAGAAAAATGCATGTTCCTACCCAAGCAGCAAGGGCTTGCTCCTCACCTTGAGCACCTCTGAGCCTGTTTTGAACTGGTAGTTCACATCGCGGTTCATAAGCAGGTAAATAGCTTGGTTCACATGGTTTCTGGCATCCTGGATCTGCAAAGGTACAAGGGCAATCCTATGAAAAAACATTCTTTAATATATGCTGGGAAGTAGAGGTGTTCTCCATTATCTCATTGGCCTTCAGAAAATGGTGTCTTCTCACATGCTAATGCCACATATGAATGCCAGACACTCTCTAACACAAACCTACCACTGCTGCCCAGATGCATTACTGGGTTCTTCTCTCAAGGACTGGAGACGCAAAACAGTCTGACAGCAACAATCTGGATTGTCAACAGAAATATTACTGCTGCCGTGAAGGAACAGTGACATCAGCCACTCTTCCTGGGACCACTCTGACCATGACTGCTAAGGTAGGAATTCTCACTGCTGATGGAATACAGCAGTCATCTCAAGCACCACTGAACAATGATTTCTTCTTTAGCTAAAACCAACCAATCAAAGCTTAAACCAATGGCATTGATTACATTGATGATTTCTAATACAGTCTCTGGTAGCATCCCAGAGTCCTTCTAAACTAAAATTGTTGGGATTGAGAGTTATGTCCAGCATCAAGAAGCTGTGCCATTGTGCAGGACTGGAACAGACTCGGGACACAGCTGGCTCAAGTTCCTCTCAAGCAAGAGGAACACAATTATCAAAGCAAGGTTGATAGGTGTATCCCAGTGCTTTCATGGAGGAAGGACAAACCAGAGGAAGACAATGGGCCTGGGAGAAAGTGACTGGTGTTCAGTTTCAGGCAGCAGCTGGAAAATTGGAAAAAGAAAAAAAGAATGAGGAGTAAATTAGAGGGTGCAATAAATGGAAGTGAGAAGCCCAAAAGCTTGTATGAGAAATGCCTGCTGGGAGACAGACAATACAGCTTGGGGTATTTGTAGTTTGATATATCTACACTGCCCTCCCTGGCATAGATCTGAACACCAGCTCCTTTTCATGCAGTGCTCAGGGATCACAGAACAGCCCTGCTCTTAGAAAGCACAGGTACGGGAAGAGAGAGATGGTAAGTCCACTGTCAGACTGCAGAGAGACTTTGCAGGTACTTAGGCATCTCCAAACATCACTCCCTTCAGCCTTTACACCTCCCAGATGTTTCTGAGCAAGTTAAATAGTTCCTAGCAGCATTACCCAACCAAGCAATGCCAATCCTCCTGCTATAATGATTTGCCTCATTCATATTCCCCCTTCATTTTGCTCTGCTTTCTAATCAAGTTCCTCAAAATTTGTGTGCCTGCACTTGTGTTCCTCAAACACATGCCTATACTATGATTTCTAACCAATGACTTCACTTTGCACAGAGAAACAAAAGCCCAGCTGGCACCACTCACTAAGGGAAGATACGATCTTTGAGATGCTCAATTCTAATTCAGAGAGGCCAAAGATCACCACATAACCACTTTAAATGCTTTTGCACACAGTCCTTGAGGCACTCACGTTCCACATCTGAACAACATTACAACACAAAATGCTAGCAAGTAAATAAAGGAAGGTATTTTCCAGAAAAGCCAGTAGAAGCCTATCAACCAGGCAGCAGTACAAAACAGCCACAAAACAGGATGCACTGCTGAGTGCTGTCAGAAAAACTTCCTTGCCTTGTTGCAAAGCATAAACAAACTGAGTTGAGTTTGGCATTAAATTTCAAGTACATAATTTTCTAGATTTCTACGAAATTATCAAGTAGAGCTTTCCCTCTGCTGCTAAAGCAGCTGTTGGGAATGGCACTCAATGCCAAATGCACTCATCACCTAAGAAAAATCTGAGCCATGGCAAAGGGAAGCACAAGGAATACATCTTCCTCCAACTTACTCAGCTTTGACAAAGTAACTGTAGTAAACCACCTCCTCAAAATCAGGCATTAGTTCAGGTCCTGAAATCAGGTATCTCCCAGTAAAATGGCAGGAAAGAGGTTCGGGTTCTGGATAGCTGCGTTCTTTTAACTCCTTACCTGAGGGAACTCAGACATGCTACAGGAGCTCAAGGATGTCCTCAGTGTAAACAAATGTACCCATAAGAGAATGAGAGCACACTGCTTGAAGCCTCTGAAGCTGCTCTTTGCCCTGCTAGCCTGGGTGTCACAGGCAGACACAAGACAGTCCTGCACAGGCACCTTGGGCACTCCTTTAAAGGATCATGACTGCTATGCAGCCAGCCTCCAGATTGCTGGTGCGTTAGGAATGAGCAGAACCCACCTCTTCCACCCAGCACTGAAACTGAATTTAACTGCACCTGCTTCCTCCCTGAGCTTCTACCACTGGAGCTCATGTAAATGGACATAAACAGTTTCTCTCAAAGGACTACAACGACTGCTCAGAGGGCACAGACACTACAGACGGGTGGATATCTAAAGCCAACAGTACCTGCTGCAATTTCCACTGTTTGTCTTCCCGGAATGCAAAGTGAAGGAGCTGATTGTTCCTGGGCATTTTCAGATTAACATCCTTGAAGAAAGAAATAAACAAGTGAGAGCAAGAAATGCCTGCATGCAAAACATGGGGGCTGCAAGTCCCACCCCACTCTTACAGACCACCCTGGCAAGCTCCATTCCACAGTCCTGGCACAGTCAGAACCTCAGTGCTCCCCTAAGGTGATGTTAATACAAAGGATAGGTTTAAAGGCATTGAGTGAATCAGGATCCAGGCAGGACACATGACCTCAACTCAGAAAGTCTCCAAGGAAATCTGATACCACACAACAAAGGTGGTAAAGGCAAGGAATCCCCATGGAAGTTGACTCCAGCACTCACCACAGTGTGGGGGTGGTGGGAGGGGATGTCAGATGCTGGATCTTGACAAATTGCAACAGTTGCTGAAACATCTAGTATTTAAGGCCTATTAGGGAAGACTGACAAAGAACACTGATCACTGGTAACACACAACCAGGGTGACCTCCCCCCTGAGGTGATCAAAGGGTAATAAGGATGACACCCATCCCTTGTAGTACAAAGCAAGAAGCATGGAAAGTACTCACAGCTTGACACAGGGCATCTCCCTGCAGTGTCAACACACCTTTCACCTGGTCTGTGCTGGAATGAGAGGAAAGATCTGGGCAACACCAGTCACAAGAGGCATCTACTGACTGCCAACTTGACCCTGCCCCTCCCAGTCCTGTGTAACCAGCCCAGTTCTTCCTGCATGGAGTCTGAACGCTATTCCTGCCCAGTACCTGAACACTACACACACTTTCAAAGTCCCCAGCTCTTGGCCTGTGGCAAGCTGCTGTCAGATTCTTTACTGGCCACCTGACCCGAAGTGCCCAGCCTAAAACATTACCTTCATTTCCAATCCTATACTTATTCCATGAATCACCTGTCAGCAGTTCGGTTGCTGTTACAAACAGCTCCAGGCACAAGATAATAAATGAATTACTGACATTGGAGGGTTAGGTGGTTAATACAAGAGTTGAAAGTTACAAATCACACCTCATCCCAAGGGAAAAAACCTAATATAAATAAAACCTAAATAAATAAAACCCCACAACCCTAAATAAATAAAAAACCCACACCCCAAACCCTTTGAAAGATCCTGCAAGATGACTCACATCTACAACAAAGAGTGAGGGGAGAAGACTGAAGCACCTGGGCCTTTAGGAACTCAGTTTGCCCACACTTTGCACTTTACTATATTAGACAGAGACTCTTTAGATCAACACTTTGCAAGATTCACCTTACAACAACAAATGAAAACTAAAAATTAAGTTTAATATTTTAAGATCTGGAGAAGACAACTTTCAAACCCGGTACAGAATTACTGCATCACCCCTTGCAATGCTCACTGTGCCATTCCTAAGGACTTGTTTTGTGACAAGCTCATGACCTCTGCCAGAGCAGCTACTGAGACCAAAGGCTACAGTGAAGATCCAAAACCGGACATCAATTTCAGAAGAACTGCATGTCTGCATCACCTTCTGCACAAGCATCAGTTTGCTCTGTGTGAAGGAGATTTACTATTACTATCTTAGGGAGATTGGAACAAAGGTTAAGATTTGTCCACACAGTCAAAAACTGAGTCAAGAGCAGAATTCGGGTCTTGTAACTGCAACTCCCTGTGTCCAGAATCAGAAAAATGCCCTTTGGCAAACTGCCCACAGCAGCACACTGAGGCAAGGCACCAGCATGAGGCCAGGAATCAGTGTTACCAGGCGTCAGCAGGAAACAGCACAAGGCTGGCTCAGGCAGTCTTGAAACAGAGCTACCAACCTTACCTTCACCTGCCAGGAGAGTTCGTTTGTTTGGTTTCCTTAAAGCAAAAACCCCACTACTCCAGGGTGCTACAGAGTCCTTTACCACGGATGCTCCTGGACCTGTACCTGTTTGCTGTAGAGGGAAGTGACCAACTGACCACCACCACTTACCCTGATGTGTTCAGTACGAAACTCTCCTGCCTGACAGCTGCTCCCGAGCCACTGGAGGGCAAAGCGAAGCGGTGGGAGGCCTCCTGCCCGAGAGAGGACAAAGTGAGTGCAGGAGCCAGGAACAAAGATAATGTAGACACCAGCAAGTGGCCAAACATGGAGCGCTCACCTCTGCCAGCCTCCTGAAGCCCACCAAGCAGAGCCCCTGGATTTCATCCTACTGCAGGACCAGCACAGTCTAGAAGGCTCAGTGTGTGCAACCCATAGCAAAAGACATTTAGAAATCCCACACTCTGGAGCTGGGCAGTGCCAGAGGGGTCCCCAAGCTGCCCACAGAAGGAGCAGCACCTCTCACAGCCCAGCCTCGCGTGCCTTCAGCCACCATGAAGCTGCCCCTTATCACAGCTGAGGGAAGTCTGGAGTGAAAATCAGCCCCCCAGTTGGTTATACTGGCTGGTGACAAGTGCTTTAATCTCTGTCCTGTAATCACACTTCACCCTTAAAACTATGACAAATTCTTCAAAACAGGTATAACATATAAAGGTACTGCAGGCTTTTGTCACCTGCTACTGACTCACTCTTATCTCCTCCGGCACCTGCCCCTCACCTCCACGTTTTTGGCCCAGCTCTTCCATCACTCACTAACCCCCTAAAACCTCAGAGTGTGAAGGAGTTGGGCCTGTTGAACACTGACCCAGCAGGCACACAGTGCCCTCTCAATGCACACAGTCCTGCTTGGTCAGTTCCCCTCTGGCTGCTTGGAAAGCGCCAAACCTGCAGCTCATGCTCAGGCTGGAGAAAGGTGCTGCCCACCTGGTTCAGCTGAGCACACCAGGCCTCTGAAAGGGGCAGGCACCAGCAGAGGAGTGAGCACGTGGAGGGCAGGATGGTTTTGAATGAGTGCACACTACTAATCACTGCCCAAGTAGCAACTGTCAGCTAAAGGCCGTCATGCTCATTTCCACCACCACATGACGGAGTTACAGAGGCAGATTCAGAAAGGAGCAATCTTGGGGAAATCAGCTTTATTGAGAGTCCTCAAAACCAGAGGGCAATTAAGCACTAGGGACAGCACTGGACATGGGTGCTGGACACTTCCATACATCCTTTACTACAAATTTTTTCCTCCAGGGGAAACCTACGACCATTCCTCCATATGGGAGGGCAAACAAACCTATAACACAAAATGCAGACAAAATTAACAAAACTGAACCTCACCTTCAAAATATCCTGCAGCTGCCTCAAAACAGCATGGACCTCTTCTTGTAAAAGCCATTTAAACTCTTCTTCCTACATCATTAGAAGTCAAACAGTGGAAGTAAATATTTCAGATACATGTGAAAATTATTTAAATTCCAAGTGTGGTGCTGTTTCTGTGCTGTTTAAATTCAAGGAGGAGAAGAAAAAGATTTCTTCCTGGTTTGTTTGAACACCTCAGTCTCCATATCTCCACTTCTCTAGTCCAATGAACTGTCCTTGTTCTTGTCCTGACTTTGTTAAACAAAGCAGGATTCATACAAATCACTGTACCAATAATCCCAGAATTATGAAAGAATGGGCAGCACAGGATGTGAATTTTAGAGCAAAGTACAAATCCTGCTGCTTCAAAATCTGGGGCATCTTTTTAAGATGCTGGGATGGGCTGACCTGGTTGCCAGACACCAACCCAACTTCCCCCACTGCCTCTCTTGAACAGGCTGGAGGAGGAAATAAGTTTGTGGGAAGGGGTAAAACCAGGGAGATCCATTTCCAATTCCTGGCACAGGTAAAACTGAGCCAATTTGGAGGCATATTTGTCGCCAATCAGATGGGGAGAAACAAAGATAAAAACCAAAACGCCCTCTTCTCCCTCTCAGCATTTCCCCAAGCAACAGCAGCCTAAAAGCACAGCAAGCTGAATTGAAAAGGGGGTGGGGGTGACACAGGCTAGGCGCTCCCAGTCACTGGGGCAAATTCAGTAACCAACAAGTTTGGATCTGATGACTCATTGCCTCGGGCCTCCATTAGTTGCTGCCACAGAGAAGGCTGTATTAAAGCAGACCCTCAAAGCACAGCTAACAGTCTGTTAAACCATGAGACCTCATGCAGATCATCAGAGAAATGGGGACAAAAGGAAGCAGACTACTACTTGTTACCTTGTAAGAAAGGAGAAATTTTCCATGTGGAAAGTTTAGGAAGAGAGTGATCTGAGCAGGCTGCCCACAGAAAAATGGGCAAGGTGTGGTCAACTCAGAACTTTAAGCTTGTGGTTTCCCTGGTAGACAGTTCCCGTTCACCATGAAACACACAAAATAACCACCCATTGATGTGTCAGCACTTCACACAAGAGTTTTCCCAACAACCAGTAGGAGAAGGCCAAGTTTGTTTCAGCAAACATTCACCCAAAGCCAGCACACACAACAAAGCCAGGCAGGATTTCCTGTCATCCTTCAAAGAAGTTTGGGTGCAGGACCACTGACTTCCACCATTTAATCCTGGTCCGGGTTTCTGGGAATCATATCGATCATAGAATCAGACTGTCCTGAGCTGGAAGGGACCCATCAAGTCCAAGTGCGGATCCTGCCCAGGACACCCCACCAATCCCACCACATCTCTGACAGCACCGTCCAAACGCTTCTTGGACTCTGTCAGCCCTGAGGCTGTGACCACTGCTCTGGGGGAGCCTGTTCCAGTGCCTGACCACTCTTAGGGTGAAGATTCTTTTTCAAATATCCAGCCAAAACCTCCCCTGACAGCTCCGAGCCATTCCCGGGTACTGTCACCATTCAACCACAAAGATGAATCTCCCTGCTCTTTCTGTAATGCTCACTCTCCTCCAGATTCCCAAAGGAACAGTGATCCCATGGGTGCCGCAGACTCCTTCAGTGCCTCCACCACCCACCAGCACTATGCAGGTGTTTCTACTCCAGGTACCCACTGGTGTTTTTTTCTCCTCTAGTCACGGCAAGAAATCTCCCCCTCCACACTAATTTCAGACTGAGTCAAGTTCATGCACCACATCTGTGCACTACACAGCTGTATTTTTAGGGAATGCTACTCATAACTTTCCAAACTACATTAATGTGAGAAAACCCTGTTTTCCCCCGTGGCTTTCCACCCAGCCCAATGGATCTCCGAATCCCCAGAGCGGAGGTCTCGCTCCTCCTCGCAGCCGCTGTCCCGGGGAAGCCACAGTGGCGGCTGCCCTGCTGCACCAGGTCCCCCGGGGGCTCTGGCCCTGCGTGGGGCCTGTCACCAAGGGCACGGGGCACGCTGGGCAGCAGGGCGGCTTCGCTCGGGGCACACCGGCACGGAGACCCGGGCGCCACCGCCGGGGGACGCCGAAGGAGGCCCGAAAGCCTGTCCCGGCCCCACGGCCGGAACGCGGGCAGCGCCTGCAGCCGGGGCAGCTGCCCCGCGGCCGGGACTGGGCGGTCCCCGCACAGCGCTGGGCCCGGGCCGGTGCGCGGGAGCAAGGGATGGCCTTTCCACCCCATACCGTGGCTCCCCGCCCGAGCAGCCAGAGCGGGCTTGCGGGGGTCCGGCAGGGCTGCCGTGCCCGGGGCCGCTCGCCCCGGCCCCGTGAAGCGCCCGCCCGACTCACCAGCACCGCTCGCTCCGCCGCGCTCGCCATGGCCGCCGCCATACCGCCGCGCGCACCGCCCCCACGGCCGCGGCTCCGCATCGGCTGCCGCCATTGGCTGCGACACCTCCGTGCCGCGCCCTCATTGGCTGACGGCAAGACCCGGTAGAGCCTGATTGGGCAGCACCGCCTCCCTCCGATACCGGGGCTGCGCTGGACCTGCCATGGCCTCGCACGGCAATGGCCCCTCCCGGCCCCGCCCACGGCGGCTCGCGGCAATGGCCTCTCACAGCCCCGGCCGCGGCAGAACGCGGGGATCACACCGAGCTACCCGCAAGAATCCTCAGGAATGCGTGAAAACATGGAAGTCTCATGGCCTCTTCTCAAAACAAATACATTTATGGTGTCAGTGAGGTCGGCGGGTTCGAGCGGGAGCGAGGGGGCCACGCACACAGAGCCTTCTCGCATCAGCTCCCCTGAGGCCGCGGGTGCAAATCATGCTTCATTCCCGAAGCAGAGAAAGCTTCCGACAGCGCTAGTTCCTGCTACAAGCACAGCTCTCGACTTCCCGTCACTTTCTGCATTGCTGCTAGTGGCAGTGCTCACAGAGAGTGGTTCCCTGGGCACCTGTAACTCCTGTACCTGGAGCCCACTGGCGTGAGCACCATCCCATCCTGCCTCGGGAGGAAGTGATGCAGCTGTCCACCTGCAAAAGCTGCCCGATTATCCACAAGCAGTATTCCAGAGCTTGTAAAGACTTCAGTTGAAGGATCATGTCGTGGAATGCCCAACCCACTGCTGAGTTAGTGTTCATAGAATCATGGAATGGTTGGGGTTGAGGGACCTTAACGCTAATCTTGTTCCACGCCCCTGCCATGGACAGGGAAGCTTCCACTGGACCAGGCTGATCATAAGACTTGGTGTTCAAAAAACCCCAAATGCCAGAAGAATGGATACCCCAGCCCGTCACTTACACCAGATGTCATCAACACCAGAATGTTAAAACTAAGCATCCTCCTCTCATGCCAGCTGCATGCAGCCCTCTGCACAGAGGCTGGAATTAATCCAAACTCGTCCTCTGCAATGCCTCAGTGACAGTTCCAGATTTCAGCAGTGACCAAAGTGCTCTCAGAAACACTGTGGGTTTTCAGCAGCTCTGAGTTTCTAATATTCTGTGGAACGCACATATTTCCTTAATGCCCCAAGACAACTCTGACAGGCTTTAGAAAGTGTCACAAGAACATTGCGTTACCAAGAAAGGTTTTATTCTTTTTGCCAGTAGCTTTGTTAATTGCACAAAAAAAAAAAATCTTTGTTTTGCCATTTAAACATTTTCCACACATCCTATTCTGAATGACAAACGTTAATTAAAAACAAGGCAAGAAAATAAATTCACAACCTTAATGAACTATAGGATCTATCATAGAGGGAAAAGGAAGTTGCTTTTCTTACAAGCTTTTCACAAGTGTCACATTTTCTGTTTAAAAAGGAGGGAGTCAAAAGAAAGCAAACTGCTAAAACAAATCCTCATAAAAAGAAATTTTACAGAATTGTCAACAATATTAAGACAACATTGACTAGCCCGTTTTATTAGAGCATCTCTCAATCCACTGCTTCCCCCACTCCCCTCCCCCGAATCTCAGGCCTAGGAAACAGATTGAGATCCATGTTCAGAGGCTACAGACATAAATACAAGAATCCGACTGAGATTGACAGCAATCTCAACCAGCATCTGGAACAGTCCGGTTTTCCCCATTTCCATCCCTCCTCCTCACTTCACAGCCACGTCAGAGCTCCTGGTCTCCTTCTGCTCCTCCCTGGCACACTTGTGACTGTACAGCTGACCAGGCAGCACCACAGCCACTCTACAGCCACTCTCACTGGACATCAGCCCAAAGCTGCAGTCAGACTTTCCCAGGATAAATTACAGTGCTGAATTAGTCCGTACCCACCACTCCCACAGAAATAACCATCTCCATTCTGGGAATTACAGTATTTCTGGAAAAGAAACCCTGCAGTAGTGAGTTGCCTAGGGACCAGTTCTTGGAATTCCCTATGAAATACCTGTCACAAGACTTGAGAGCTCCTTTGGCATTCTCCCTGTATCCAGAGGCACCACAAAGTAACAGAGAGGGAGATCCTCCACTACACCTTTGCTCAGGCCCATTCACCTTCACTCTGGCCCAAAAGGGAAGGGACAGGTAGGGGATGCTGCTGCACTGGCTCGGCACAGTTCACTCTCAATTGCACCTGAGACAGTGCCTCCCTCTTCCTCCCCAAAATTTTCCACTATAAAATCTGTAGTCTTATCTCCTACCTGCAAACCCATGATTTCCCCCCAGATGCCCTCAATGCATAATCTGTTTGCGTGATTTCCTTACTCTGGCATGTTTAACCAAGGACTTCAGGTGCTAAACAGCGGAGCTGTGGATAGGGAAGTGCAGTGTGTCAAAGCAGGTCAATGACTGGTTATCCTGGGCACGTTTCTGTGCCTTTTAATATGGATACCCACATGGAGGATGGCAGTGGCACTGCCAAAGGAACACGGATGTACAACTAGCATCGCTCACACACACTGACCAACAGGTAGTGAGGTCTGACAGCTCTGTTGCCAGGTGTTCACCAGAGGACAGAAGTAATGCAGAACACAGCATTAGCCCGAAAAGAACAGAGATCACAGGAAGTTAAACACTCAAAGTAACATTTACAGAATGAGGCATTAGATGTTGTGATTCAAAATGAGTGACACTGTTTCTTAACAAGGTGCCCCTGAACCATACACATACGCTGCACAAAGCAAGATTGGTAGGAAATTCTAACCCAGGGAAAATTTCCTTACATAGCCATTAAGTTCCTAGGGGAAAAAAAAAAAAAAGGTGGGAGGGGCAGACCTTTGAGATTTAAAGGAACTCGGCCTAATTTGAATCTGTTCTTTTTCCTTTCAGAATCCCAGCCCAAGGAAGAAAGAAGACTGTGCCACTGAGAAGTGATTTTGGCCAAAGTTTCTCACTTGGCATATTTCTAACTCTAGAATCTAAAATCCAAGAACACTCCTAAAAGGCTGAGAATTTAAAAAACAAACAAACAAACCCCCCACCCCCATACTGTGCATTTTGAGAGACAGGATCCTTTGGGCTGTGGGTTGCTCTGCTATCAACACTGAGAGCATCTCTGATCTCTAGCCTTGGCATCTGTGCAGTTCATGCCACCCATTTCTAAACTAAAGCTCAGCAGTGGTCTTTCCCTCCCCCATTTTAGTTACTGTTCTTTCTAGAAGTTGGTATTTGTCCACAAGCAAAGTCACAATTTCAGGGAAAAGGCTCATGCTGTGCTACTTTGTACCCAGAGCAGGAACACTAAGAACATGTATGGAAAATCTGACACGTGTAAAGATCACTACTCAGTACACAAAAGTTTCCCTATGAGGTAGGTAATCATCACCCACCTTTACAGATGGGCAAACCGGCTGAGAGATGTAACAACCATGCAAAGGCCAGAGACCGTGGAAAGGAGCTCAGGATTCTTAACCTCTTGGATCATTCTTCTTGCCCCTTTCAGACTCATCACTCCGCTTATGACAGTGCTATAATCCAAGACACCTTTGTAATTATCGACCACACGGGTTAGAAAAAAAAAGCAAGAAGTACCAGAACATAAGCTAAGGCCAGGAGCAAGTAAAATATCTAGCCCAATTTTAGGCTCTGTGCTTCTCCTGCAGTTTTCTATGCAAACATGTTGCTCTCCAATCTATCTTGGCTGGGCTGTGATTAGCCTTTTAGGAGGCTCATTAACACTGGCATTCTCCCATTTTCAGTACAGTTTGTGTTCCCTAAGCTATAGCTGTCTGTACCGGGGAAGACACGGATTCAATGTGTTGTCTAACAGTACAGGAATTCCTTCATCAAGGTGCTGGGGAAGTGGAAGTTTAAGAACAGAATCATGACAGTGTCACATGCAACCTCCATTAGCATCTGGAACTGCCCTTCTCCTCCATGGGAGGTGCTTTGTTCTCTAACAGTGCCAATTAACAGTGCCAATCACCTTACTTGGGACCAAGGACTTGAGTGATTCACAGGCAGATGGGATGTTTGTCATCTGTCCCCTTGATGCAGAGAGTCCAACACACACATTATTTCACAGCAAAGGAGAAAAGGGGTTATTAGAAACAGCATCTTGGACAAGCAAAAAAAGAGGAAAATAAAAGCAGCCAAGCAGCAGGTTTCTGGCCAAGTTGCCTCAGAGCTTCTGAACAATCGCTGCTGTTCTGTCCCATGACTGTCAGTGCATGGCATGGACTTTTCTAATTAGACTGCAACAATCCAAGCCCCCTCCTCCCCCCATCCTGCCACAGGGGAAGGCTTACTGCAGCAGCTGCCTTGGTGGCAGGTCTCAAAGTCTGTGTATAAAAGGAAATGGAAAGACAGAGATGGACTGGTCCAGAGTTAAAACCCAGTATCATAATAATATTAATCAATAATCATTGTATGAACAGTAAGAAGGGTGCAGCCTAATGGATGTAGGCCCTGTACACTGCAGACATGTCGTTGTCGGATTGGTCCAATGCTTTTGCTCGTTTATAGACCTAGAGAACAGAAATCAGAAAAGGATCAGAGCCTGCACTTGTGTGAAGTGAAGCCTTTCACCAGCAGAAAAATGCCCTTGTTGGCCACTGCAATCAGAGAACTGCACAGTATGTCAAGTAACCAGAGCAGTGCAGATCAGAATGATTCTGATCTGCAGGTCTTGTTGAGGCCATCTGTGTTTCCTGATGTGACATTCTAAGGGCTTCCACAATCAAAACAAATCCAATGTAACCCTAGTCAAAATATATTTCAACCACTGTTTCCTTGTCTTAGAGATTAGGTAATTCTTGGATTAGACCTCTTGTTGACAAATTGCTCTGCTGAATAGATGAAGAACACACATCTGAACACTGGACAACTCTTACCTCGTTGGCAGCAGCTGCCATGGGAGTTGGGTGGTTGACAGAATCGCCTAGTGCAATAGCTAATCTAAGATCCTTCTGTATGTATTTCAGGTAGAAATCAGGTTTAAAGTTTCCTTGCAAGATATCTGTTGAGAGGAATGCATGCAAAAAGTAAGCATGACAAAAGTAAGCTCAGTCCATGCTGCAAGAGGCTTAAATTCAATACCCATCTCCCTTTCCCTTGCTGATCACTACCTTTAGCTCTCCTGCTTCTCTATTCTCTACCTACATTACAATGTCAACAGCGACATCATCTGGCTGCAGGAGATGCCCACTGACAAAGTGACCCCAGATTTCTAAGCAGCCTGCCCTCCATTTCACTTGTTACCCTGCCCCAGTGAAATCCTAATTCAAACCCTAAGCAGTCCAAATTCATATTCTCAGAAGCCCTGGCTATGAAGGGGAAGGAATGGAACTCAGTTCTGCATCTCTAAAGTGCTTAAAATAACCATAATCCCAAGCTGATGAAGATGGGAGACTTCTTTTCTCCCTTCTGCCACTCGCTGAAACGCTGCTAGGTTGTAACAAATGCCCTGTACTAAAACAGTGTAAGAGGACTTTACTTTGGCACTTCTGGTCCAGGAAGATGCTGGCAAGTTGTCCCTGATTGAGGATATCCAGAAGGGTCTGCTGAGACTGGCCAGTCACTTGAGCCAAAGTCAGTCCTTCTGCTATTGTTGCCATGAAGCTGCCTTGGACCATGTTCACAATCAGCATCATCTTGGCAGCATTGCCTACTTCACCTGGGAGTGAAAAACACCGTTGGGATTCCTCCCGAAGAGAAATAGCAGCCCTACTCCCCCAGCCCACACAGAAGTAACACCACTAGACTCTTTGCATCAAGCACTCAGCAGCTTCCCCTGAAAGATTTCAGAAAAAGTTCTCATTTTTCAAGCACTCAAAGGAATGGAGACATCATAACAAAGTATGATTTAAAACCAAAAGCATCACAGATCCTCTAAAGTGAGACAGTATTCAAAAAAGAAACCTTAGCCTGCAGTTCCGGAGGGGCAGGCCAATTTCCCACACTGCCCAAGGAGACAAGAAAGAAATTACATATATGCCTCCGACTCCTTGCTGGAAGGAACTAAAACTGCTGTCAGGCCCTTTGTGTTTCAATTACCTAGGAAAAAGGAGGTCTTCCCCATGGCTTGGAAACAGCTGCTGCAGTCCTCATATAACCCCCTGTCGCCAGCTGCCAGGATCACAAGCATCCCATCATTAGAGAGCTGCTGGTTTCCTGAGACTGGTGCTTCCAGAAAGCGACCACCCCTGGACACTATCACCTGGAAAAGAGCATCTCTGTTTAGCTGTGCGTGGACAGCAGCAGGAACATCACTTAGGGCATTCCTGCACCTGAGGCCAGAATTTTAAAGCAGAACAAACAGCTCTGACGTACAACCAGGAGAGGAAAGCACTAACACGTGATGCGTTGTATCCTGTAAAGGGTACTTAAGACCAAAAGTTGCCCTCACACTCCAGCAAGACCTTCCTGCACCCATCACTACTGTGTATGTTTTAAACAGCTGAACTGACGTGCTTTAGCAATGGCACCCTGTACTGGCCAAGGGACTGGTGCTGAAGGTGCACATGTGGTGTGGGAATATCAGAAGATTGACTGCTGGGGTATTTTCCCCCTTTTCCCCAGAGAGGAATGGCCTTTGACAGATCTCTTCAGCCAGAGGTTTATTAATATGTATGATTTTTATTCTCCAAATTGATGCTACACACTACTGTGTCACCAACACATCTGATACTACAGCAGAAGTAATCAGAACACTTCTACAGAAATCCTCTCTATGATAATAATATTTTTACAGAATGAAACGTGAGGGCATTCCTTTTCCCCAGAACATTTTAACTAAGGAGATTATGCATTTTATCAATTTAAGTACAGTTATTAATCCAGACAGGGCTTTACCATCCAGTTTGCTACAGAATACCAATCTGGCTATAAATACCTCTTAAGGGATCAAAATTTGTCTGCCTGTTTACACTGACGCCAGCTAATAGCCTTGCCAAATCTACAGGTTTTGCTGGTATCACCAGGGAATGTCTCATCCAACTCTGTTTGCCAGTCAAGATTTGACACATTATTTTGTCTAATTTGCCTGGAACTTGAGAGTCTCCCAAAAGAAGTCCAACAGGTAATAAACTGCCTGAAGCAACACGAACTGCCGCTGAATCACAAGTGTTAAGAGGCTCAGTTTAGTGATTACCTGGGCCAGTTCTGTGACTGTGTCTGCATCCACGGTGGACATATCCACGTAACACTTCCCCGGGCGAATCCCCTGCAACACTCCACTCGGACCAAGCACCAGCTGTGGAGAACAGAAGAGCGGTAAAGCAATAGGGTGTCTGCAGAGAAACCCCAATCCTGCAGGACAGGAGTCCAGGTGAGCCTGGTACTGCAGTGGCAGACCCCCAGAGGGGAATCAGAGCCTGCCCTCAAAGGGTTAGTTTTTAAAAAGTATGCTTTTTGTTTGGACATTTATTTTTACACAGCTGCACTAGTCAGCATCTACAATTACCCAGGCTGCTGTGGTTAGCAGGAATCAGAACTCGCATTCAGTGACTGCATCCCATAGTCTAATCAGCAGAGGTAAAATAAGAGCTAATCCTTACATCCTTTGCTGCTTTTGGATCTGAAACACAGGCAAAGGTGATGTCACAGGTGGAAACAACTTCAGCAGGGGTTCTTCCCAGTCGTGCACCCTCCTGGATGAACAAATCACACTGCAAAAGGCACAAATCCAAAGGTAAGAAAAATTAAGTACAGAGCGAATGGGTTCTTCACATTTTGCTGAAACAAAACCCACTGCTGGACACAACTCAAAGAGTCAGGCAAGTTAATTACACAGCAACTTGGTTGTCTTCCGTTGCTTTGTCCACACACACACACACACACACAGCTTTTCTGAAACCCCAGGTGAAGAACTTTGAAAGAAAGACAAAGACACAAAACACTTAGGTGAAACAATAAGAATGTTGTGGCTTTGGGAAGAGAGATTAGGGAAAAAAATTGGACAAAAAGACAGAGGAGGTGTTACTGGACACTAAACAGGAATATGCACAGCCGAGACTGATGTGTTTCAGCAGCCTGCTGCTTCAAAATCTTAGCTCCTTCTTACCTTATCCACTCATACCAGTCATGTTTTGCTATTAAAATAAATAAATCTTTTAAACCCTTTTCACTAAGTAACTACATGGCCCATCCTGCTTTGATATTGCACAGTATCATCCAAGTACCACATCTCCTCCAGTTACTTACTTTTCCTCCTCCACTACAAAGAATAATACTGTCTAGAATATAAGTGCAATATCAGCCCCATCTTCATTTTGAATGCCTCCATAAAACTCTTTTCATCCTGGTCTGCTGACACAGCAGTTTTCCAACAGAACCCTTGTTACTGCAACAGTGGATGTAGAAAAAACTGTGGTTGAGCAGTGCATCTTATCACACCTCTCCTGGGATAACTCCCCACACCTGGCCTTTTTGGCATAACACTGGATATTCACATCAGCAGTATTTCCAGAGACATGCTACATCCCAATTCTCAACTCATATACAAGGGTTTAATTTTTCTGACAACTCTCTGCTCTCGTACAAAATGGCAGTGGGGGGGGACTGGTCACATAAAAGTGACCACTTGAGAACAGCCCACAGCAGCACCTGGTCACAAGTGCCCACCAACAAGCACCTAGGAAACAGGAACGGAACGAGGCAGCAAGGGCGTCCTCATGTTTCTTTGGCATCCTCCCCCAGGCACCACTGACAGACAATCTCTGGCCTCCCTGAGCTACAGGGGGTAACTGCACGCTTAAGAAAGATTCAGGCACATGCCTACCTTTTCAGCAGTCCGGTTCCAGACAGTGACAGTGTGACCCATCTTCAGCAAGTTGGAGACAATGCCACTTCCCATCAGGCCAAGGCCCAGAAATCCTATCCTGAGGGGTAGAGATAAACATAAATGCAAGAGAAAGCAATTGGTGTTCATCTCTCATGGTGTTGAAGATAATGAAGAGCAAACTCCGGAGCATCACCAGCCAAAAAAAATTCCCTAACAAAGATGTTCCACTGCAGCCACAGCTAGAATGGGCAGATACTGAGCTTTAAAATCGAGCTGGGATTTATTCTGCTTACCAAGCATCCCTAACAATTTCCTGGAGAAAGTCTTTACCCTACCTCAGAAAATCATATAAAGGTTTGGGTGGTCTGGGCTCTTTTTGTTTGTTTAGGGGGCTTTGTTTGTGGCATTTGGGTTTATTCAAATTGCTATTTGTGTGCTTTCTGTTGCCAGCCATACCTGACTGAAGTTAAAAGGAACATTCAAAGATCAGCAGGTGCTTCTCTAATTAATTTTCTGGTTTTAAAACTAAGTCACACATAGTTTGCTTGCTTATATAATTGAATGATGCATTACAATATTTATTTTAATAAAGCCCAGCAGGGACTACTGGGCTAGGCATCATGCACAGACCAAAGATCCAGTCCCTACTCTACAGTTGTGATTTCAAACACAGGAAGAAAGGAAGTATTAGGCCAGTACAGGTCACAGTGAGTTTCAGAGAGCAGCTGCCTTCCTCTCCTCCACCACCCCCAAGCTGGAAAGAATTTTGCTCCCCCATTCATGAAAAAGACAATGTGCCAACAAGTTCCATCCCTACAGTCACCTGCAGCAGGAATTCCTTTGCAGATATTGCTGCAAGGACCCTTTTATCCATCATGCAGCTTCCTGCAAAACCCACAGCTCTAGGAGAGATTCCAAAGCATTGAGCTACATGTCTGATATAACTTCACAATGAAATGTACATGACAATCCCCCAGTTACCTCTGCAGAACTGGCAGCTGCACTGTAGCTTTCACAAGCCACCTTGTCCTTTCCCAGCTAGCCATGCTGCCTTTTCTTCAAGCAAACTAATTCAGACAGCATAGAGCAAGTCACCACAGTCTCCTTACGTAGCCCAAACCAGATCCACCTATCCTCAAGTCTCTAGACTAGATACTCCTTCTTTCCAGACCCACCTCTGAGCCACACTTTCCTGAGAGACTCTTTTACCTGAACAGCTTCATTGTTACTTTGGTTCCCCTGGAGTACAGGTGAGAACTGACATCCCATGAGAGCGGCCCCAACGGCAAACAGCAGGAGTGGCCTGAACTCAATTTGAACAGAGCGGAAGTTACAGAGCGAAACAGGAAGCTCAAGTTCGGCTTCTCTCACTCTTTGAAGGAGAAAGGGCGTGTTTCAAAGAAACCAGAAAGCTCACGTGCTACACAGCAAAGGTCTTGTGATGGGAGAACACACCTCCCTCTTCTTCTTGTCTTCTGCATGCCCAGGAGAGCGATTAAACAACCCCAGTCAACTGCCAGGCACTTCTGGAGACAGATCCTCTTTTATCTTCCTACCTCACGCAACACTTAGGAATACTGCTGCTAACGCCCTGCAGTGGAACCTTGCTGTTAGGGCAACTGTAGAAACACCCCAAATTGCAGATATATCCAGGACAGAATTTATTCTGCATTTTGTACTGTACAGTCCCCTTTGTTTTTAGCTTCCTCCTTCCCCCTTGCCGCCCAGCTCAGAGTTTCACAAAAGGACAGAGGAGATGTCTAGTTGGAGGGAAAGCTTAGGTTTATTCATTCGCAGTGGCAGGCTAGACAGTGGCTGCTTGTCTGAGCTGTGAAGGAGAGAAAGGGAAACGGCTGAAGTGTGTTGGAGATCTTACTTTTTGTCTGTAGGCGTGATGCTGCCATTGACTGCTGTGCTGTCTGCTGCCTGGATGGAGGTGGATCCTGTCTCCTGGGGGAGTGGGGTGGAAAGAGGGGGAAAAAAATAAAAATAAAATAATAGAATGCACAGCTCTGGAGGAACTGCAAGGCCTCATGACAATAGGGAAAATCCATCAAAACCAAGATTTGCCTTACCTCTTCACAAACCTTCAGCTTCTTTGTGATGGCTTGATAGCAGACAGCTGGCTGTACAGAGAAGACAAAGTATTCAGGAGAAGGACAGTGCTGACTTGCTCTGCTGAGCAAACAGACCATATCCTTGTTCCATAGAAACAGGCAGCTCACCCACCCACCACCATCTGCAAAGCAAGACAACTCTGGGGCTTCCCTCAAGGGAAACAAACAAACAAACAAACAAACAAACAAAAAACCTATTGCAACATATTAAGGTCATCCTTTCCCATCCTGCCCCAGCAATTCAGCCTGTCTTCTAACAGAGGTCCTGCAAACTCCCTTCTGTAGGTCCTATGACAGGCCCCTCTGGAGGCCCCAGAATGCAGGGTATCCCTGCTCCCACATTTAGCTCTCTGAATCCTGCCATGGAGCAACCTCACATCTATGCTCATCATGTCTCTGCAGTTGTGGAAGCAAAACCTTCTGGTTAACATGAGAAGGTACATGGCTTTCTAAAAAACAAAGGCTGCTCCTTCCCATGCTGCTTACTGTGAGCTTGCCTAGATTAAAACTGTTAGCAGCTCTTAATCCTTCTAGCTCTGCCCAGATCCTCAGTGAGATATAAATCCTTTTACATTTAATTTGATCTTTCCTTTTCCTCCTGATGTTCACTGCTCAGTATAAAATCCTGCAAGTCTTGGGAGATAAATTGGCTATATCTTACAGAGAGCTTTTCTAGTTCTGGAAATTCTCCTGCAACATTCAGAGACTTGACAAGCCCATCCAGATGAGGAAATTGACAGGACAACCATCAAAAACAATTAAACAACAGGATTTTCAAACAGAAAACCAGCTTTTCCAGAAAACAGAATTCTAGAGCTCTTTATGCATACTCCCTGTACTCAGTCCCAGCAAAGGGCCGGACACAAAGCTAGACAGACCAGGAGGGTGATCCTGTCTGCCAAATCCTCACCTTCTCTGTCTGGCTCAGCAGGAAGTGATGAAAATGTGGATCACTGTCCTTTGGGGGCTACAAAGAGAACAAGCACAGCCTCAGAAGCATTCCCAGAAAGTCACTGAGCAACAACAGCACAATTCCTTTGCTCTCCCAAGCTGCATCAGAACAACAGCTTAAGGTGGAAAATATAAAATGTATCAACTGCCTGAAGCAGCCTGTTACAATTAAGCAGCTTACACTGTGTTTCATTCTCAAAACCCAAGCCATTCAAACCAAATTCCCTGGTTTTGGACATCTGTAGGAAAACCAGAGAAGTCTATGAGCACTTTACCTCCAATTTTGGGAATTCAGTCCCAGAAATAGCTTTGAAATGAGAAGTGCAAAAATGAGCACAGCAAGTTAAGTGTGAATCCCAACAACTTCTGAACTGGTATTGTCCAGCTAGGTTCTGTGCAGAATGTTCTGACGCAAGAAAGATAAGATCTTGCTGTTTTACAGCCATACAACAGGCTCTAGGAACCAAACTCGGTTCCTAGATCGTCTGTGTTGTAAAGCTTCTCACCTCACTGACACTCGGTGGCCATTTAAACCCAGCTACTGTTCCAGTCATCACTCTCTTCACTGTACTTGATTCTGGAATTGTGAGGTCCTGAGGAGACAGAAGGAGGATTAGACAGAGATTACAACCTGGCTCAGAGGCTGGCCACAGCACGATGATCATACGAGCACACAGAGTTCTGAAAGCACTACCAATGCCTTCCATTTCACGGGCCTTTCCATAAGCCTGTGCATTATCAACACAGGTGAGGTGAGGAAAACAGGAACTGCCAACAAAGGAATTCAACACAGTTATGGCTTCTGGAGAGTCCATTCTTCATACCTAAGAGGAATCGTTGCACTTGTGTGCTCATGCAATGGGTGGAGAAGCAAACGAACACACTTGATCCAGTATTTTCCTCTGTTGGAATGCAAAAAGCTTAACAAACAGGTGAAAAGCATCATTACAAGCAGAGGTCTGAACTCTTCTAATCCTGCCCTGTCACAAAATAGCCTACCTGTTATCAGGAGAACCGTCAAAGCAAAAGGCCGACAGCCACACGTGCAGAATCTGAGAAACAAACTGTGTGTAGGCTGCCCCATCCACTCCATAGGCCCTGGTTTGTAGTGTCGTGACAGTACCTAATACATTGTGGTTTTCACTGTTAAGCAGATTAAATTTTATCTTCTATTTCGCCAAGACATACAGGTTAAAATAGCCTTTATGCTACAGGTCACAGACATGTGCTATAGACACATAGATCTTTATGTTCCATGAAGAGGATGCGCAGGACTCCTGCACAGTATGTGCTGTCTTCCTGAAATGAGGGTACTGAAATGGAATCCCATTATCTCCCCTCCAAAATTACTTCCTGAAAATGCAAATACCTTAATGTCCACACAGAAGCACAAGAGAAGAGCACTGTTTGTTAAAGAAGGTCAGAGCAAGACTCCTGGAGGTAACCCAGATCGATGTGACTGTCCAAGTGTTAGCAGGGACAATGTAGACATCAGACTACAAACTTAAACTGCCTAGGCAGAGTCCTGCACACTAAAATTCTCTTAGACAGCACACTGCTGTTTCAACTGGTAAAGCATGGATGAAAACCATCCTTGATGCGTAACAAGTTCTGTTGGTCCTCCGAAAATATTCATATAAGCTAAAGAGTATGTGAATGATCATCTATGGCTACGAAGCCTTTCTAGATACAGTACACCTCGGCAACAACTGGAGTTTTGAACTTTATGCATCCTTATTGCTTGGAAAGCTGAAATTTGGACTGTGACAGGGAAAAAAAAACAAATCCCAGCACTGTATTAATTCAGGACAATGACATAAATGTTTTCTATCCTAAGGATGAAGAACTTGGGGAACTTATGAAGTTCCCCAAGGCAAGAAGACAAGATTTTAAAATTTTAGAATTGTAATAGGCTGAAAAGCAGTACTAAGGCAGCATTGTTATATTTTCATGGCAATTTCTTTAACTGTCACTTTTCAGAAGCCATAAGGCTTACTTTCCTACCTTACCCTGCTTATGTTCCCTGTCTGTGGCCAGGCATTTATCACACAGCTGGCCACCTCTCTGTGGTAAGTTTAAAACCTCTCCACTGCCATGTGCCAGTAAAATAATGCCTACCACCACAACTCACTCAAAGCACTCTGAAGGCCTGAGGTAGCTAACACAGTAGAACCTAAGCATGCAACATGTCAGCACAATCAGAATTCTCCCAGCCATTAGTTTTGATCAATTATGGAATGAAGCTGGCTCAAAGACACAGCAGCACTTTGCAAGTGAAAAAAAAAGGCCCTGTGGCTTATAGTAGAGACACAACATGCTTATAGGAAGACACTTAGAAAAGTTAAAGTTATGTTGCCAGTGAAGCATTTTTCTGCATCAGTCAAGTCACAAGTTCAGTAATTATTAGTCAGAATTCATATATGCATCCATTCCTCCCTTTCTCCAACTTCACTGAAAAGTAGAAACTGATGGGCTCTGTTGTGCAGCCTGATTTCACAGACACTGGCTCTTTTTTAGAGCCAGGATTTACTTCAACTCCTTAGGAGTTGGACTCTATGATCCTTGTGTGTCCCTTCCAAATCAAGATATACTATGACTTTATTCTATGATTCCTTCACAGCTAATAATATCTGAGATGATCAGCTTCATTTTATGAGTTTGCTGTTTAACCAGCAAAGGCCAATCCATTCACAGTTCTGGAGAGCCAAGACCACCATCTTGACTTGCATCCTGGTGTGCACTGAAAGCAAAGATTGTGAAGCACAACGTGATCCCTCCGAAGCACAGGGGAGCAAGCAGGCCGCTGCATGGTGTATCAGCTGAAGTCTCCCAGTCGTCTTCAGGTGTAGTCTCTGATGGAGCATATGCCTCATAAGAATCCACCAAAACAAATATCCATTTGGAAAAGGAAGATCTAGACCATAACTGTGAGTTCCACACAAAAAAAGGCTGGAACTCTAGATGAGGGTAGACAAAGTATTTTTCGCTATCACTGCTGGTACAACATCCAAAAGTATCAGGGAAGTAATGGGGATAAAATAACAATGCTCCAAGATCAGATTTTTATAATGGAGGATGGAAACAGATCTTATAGCATAGAAGCTGAAATTATTTGAATTAATTCTTCTGATGGATATCCCAGGCTACGAGGTTCTTCTTTAAGCCCTTGTCCTTAAGAATACTTCAGCTCTGTAAGTCCTGAGAGTGAAATGGAGTGACTACTAATCGCCTGATCATAGGAAGCAGATGAGATGGGAGAAGTCAAGAATCAGATGAAGACCGGTATCTCTTCACTATTCCTTACCACACAAACTGAACTCGAAGGATGGTAAGATGAAAAGTCTCATGATACAGCTTTCAAAGCCCTCTCAAAGATACAAACAGAGCCACTCACAGTAACTAACGGGTAAAAATCACAGGAAGAATCAACAATGTGCTTGCCAAAGGTATCAGGCAGCCAAATGGTCTACGAGGAGCAACATGGAACAGTTTAAAAAAAAAAAAAAAACAAAAAAACTGAACTGGCCTGTTAGTCAAGGTGCCAGTTAGCCCTCGAGTCCAGCTGCCAAGTCCATGGGCACTGGCGGACATGCACAACACAAACCTTCTCATCCTTGGGCGGACGCCCCCGCTTTCGGGGGCTCTGATCCTGGGCTCTTTTCAAGGGTGACTTTGATCCTCTCTCTGATGAAACAGAAGAGACCCTCTTTTTTCCTTCCCCTGTGCCCTTCTTCACCTTTCCTTCAGACAAACTGGCCTTGCGTTTCTCTTCACCAGTGGATTGCTTGCCTCTTTCCTCACTGGAATTACGCCGATTCTTCTCTTCAGTGGAGTTATGGGAAGACGCCTGAGAGATTACAGAATAGAAGACGGTAAGGAAAGAAGAGAAGAGATGGAATGATTTTCATGCAAAACCAAGGATGTGAAGGACCCTGTGCTGATTACTATCAAGCAAAACAACAGCACGGTAACTTGAAAACTAGGTATCTCTTAGCCCTTTGGAATCGGTGAGTGAAGTTCCTGGTTAGTTCTCCTGCAAAAACACACCAGTTTAAGCAAGCACGCAACAGAACAGGCCACCTGAAGACTTGATGGCAGTGTGCACACTTCCAACATACTAAAGACAAGATTAGTAGATTCTATTCTATCCCAAGACTTAAGACTGATTTATCCCAAGCAAATCTATTAGCCACTTCAGTTTCTCCAACAGTTTAACAAAACATTTTTCCCCACCAAACAAGATTAAATGAGGAAGAAGAGAGGATAAGAAACAAACCAAAACACAAAAAGAAGGAAAACAAAACCACTCTCAACTTGCCAGAGGTACCAAACTCCTTTCACATAAAAACGCATCTAACCACTGTTCATGCCAAGACCTACTTTGATGCATACAGTGAAAAAGAACCCACTCACCTGGTCCTTGCCTTTGGTTTTCCTAAGAAACTCCTCTACAGCATCCACAGCTTGCTGGAAGCGCTTACCCTTGTTAATCTTGATCATTTCCTCTTTGTGAGCGTGATAAGGCTTCAGCTGTTCCACTTTGATCCAAGCACTTGAAACAAAAAAAGAAGTTAGTTATATTCTCCAAACAGCAGCTTCCACAATGATCCCACAGATACACTTTCTCTCCCCAGAACCACTGATGACAGCAGCCCAAACTCACTTGCTATCTACAACCTCAGAGGTTGCCACTTCTGCATTCACTGAGAACTTTCTTCTGGCACTTTAACTTTGTTTCTTTTTATCTCCTCTCATTCTAGTCCTGCCCCACTCTAACCATTAGTCATATTCTCCTATCAACAAGACCACTTTTGGATGTGATCACAGGCTGTGTTTAGAACAATGGCAGCCCAGTGACTGCTCGTTTCACCAGGAGGAACACCCACAGTCCCACACCTCCATGTAAAGTAGCCACGAATAACACGAATCTGCTCGAGGGGTTGTTGAAAGCAAAAGTCTACATAAAAACTCTCAGCCATCAATCCCCGGTTAAAATATACTGTGCATGCAGGTGTCTAAAAAAACTGTAGGAAAAAAAAACCTCAAAATTCTGCATCTCACAATAGGACTGACCCCAGACAAAATGAGCGCAAAAGCCACATCTCATTGCTGAACATATTTCTGATGTACCCTGATACTCTGCATGAAAAAAAAAATTCTTGTTTCTGAGGATAAAGAACTGTTTTCTTCATTGTTGATATTTTAAGATGAACTGACTGGTACAGTAGCAGAGTATTAACCTGACTGGAGTCCTGTGAGGAAAATCAAATTATTTCCCTGTTTCCACTCCTGCTAAATACAGATTCTTGACATTTACCAAATGGTTAAGTTGTCAAGTACAGGGTGATAACTCCACTTTCCTTTAGGCAAAGCAGCACTTCTACCACTCTTTCACTTCAGCTTAAGGGAATGTCTTTGCTTCCCTTGATGCCTGAATCCCTTATGACTTTCAGAGATTAAATCAACCTTTCTCCCTCCCCAAATTCAAGACCAGGCTTATCAGCCACACTGTTACAAAGCTATTTCCATCCTACTGAAAACAGAACTGTGTAAGTTTTAAAAACCTTTTCCTGAGCTGAGATGGCTATCATAGCTTCTTAGCACACAGCAAAAATGGGGCAATCAGATTTTCTCTCATCCCCAGACATCCCTATGTTACATTGACTAGCCATGATTACAGGTTTTAAATATTCTCCAGTGCAGTCTAGCTCCTGCTAGAAGTGAAGTGATTTAATAGGTGCTCTTTCAGACACTGTAAGCACCATGTCATACAGTTAAAGCAAACATGACGGTGAAAACAGTAAATAATAATAACAATAATATTTTGCTAGATCTTGCAATAGCCACTGTTTGTGGTCAGGAACCAACTTGCTTAAAGTAAACAAACTTTTTGGGTCTCATTTGCAGACAGGAGTTCCTACTAGAACTGACTGGAAAATGCCAGTACTCTTTCCACAGAACCCAGTGTTCCTGCATGCAAAGCTGAACCCTTTCACTCAGTTTACATCATCTTCATAAGAACTGACATAATGTAATAAAACAAGTCAAATCATTCCATTCAGGCTAGAGCCTGCATCCAGCAGCTACTCAGGGAATCCCTCCCAGCTGCCCAGACATCACTGTGAAAGACAACTTAAAATTCCCTCCCACTGTAAAGCCTGTTTGTGTGACACACAGGGACCAACATCCCTGGATACCACACAGCAACAGCTCATGAAAAGCCTTTCATTATGTATATAAAGAAAACAAAATTCTGAAGCACGTTATAAAAAAAAAGCATATTAAATGTTGTTGCAAGATTAAATTTCTAAATAAAAATAACTTCTTTTTTTCAAGACATTCTCTTAGGTTTCTGCTCATCCTAACCCTCCCCACTGCACATGTTCACTGTCTTCCTTTCTCATTCCTTTTCCTTTTGATCTGGAGAAAGCCTGAAGCACAAAGCTTTCTGGTTCCTGTCTTCCAAAGTGCATTTTGGTACTTGTGATCCACCAAGACAAAGAACTAAAAATCTCAGAGATAAACTAGTAAGTGAAAAACAATCTTAAATCCTTCTTCAATAAAAAATAAATTAAAAAAAAAAAATTAAAAAAAAAATCAGTTGTTTCCTTTCCAGTTTATTCTTTGTGCATCACCTACCTGGACAACATCCTGTAAGAGATGAACGTGTCATTTGACACCAGATGTCCATAAAGCAATTACATACAGCGTTTCAAACACTTGAAAACAAAAGAACTTTCCACCAAACAAAATCATTCATGTTTCTACACACGATCTCAGTACCCTCAAGGCAATGAAGGCCTCAAGGATACTAAATATATAAAAGGGGTTATTATGTCTCTCCTGACTCAGCAATGAATCAATGCCTGAGAAAAACATTAGTGCCATCACTGAAGATGTCATATTTAAGATGAAATTGTGTTCATATTCATACTGCTGCACAGTCACATGATATCTGTATAGGATGTGCTACACAGAAAGTGAAAAGATCTAATTAAGATCTTTGCACCCATTAGCAATGGGTTTCTCTATTAATTTCTCCACACTGTTCCTCATCCTCTCCGAAATATCACTCTTACAATAACACTACATGTGTAAAAATGAACAAAATCAAAACTTAGAATAAGAAGAGGCAAGTATGAATGCGGCCTGGAGCTGCACAGGAAGAGTGACAACAGAGATACCGGATTCAAATCCCTGGCACAGGCATCATTCCAGCCACTCTTTTCCTGTCTAAAGATACTAACTAATGATAAACTGGAGAAATGAGAAGGAGGAGTATTCACTCACTTTTTGCAAACCTTATAGTTAGAACTAGAAAACAGTAGCACTGTATCTCCAAATTTCTATTATTTACCACAGTCTGGGAAGTATTTCATTGCTTTACACTGTAGCACTTTAAATGCCCACACTAAATGCTAACACAACCACTTCTGAAAGTCAAAAGAAAATTGCTTTGATTATTTACAAGCCCAGTGTGTGAGCACAAAAGAGAAATCAAGATGGGTTTTCTTCTGTTAAAAGAAAATGTCCCAACCTTCATCAGTAAAATAAATAACTGAACTCTGGAATTTTATATGTAAACTTCTAGGAAAAAAACCACAAAAATTATTAAAAAAGAATAAAAGAGAGGCTTCTTAGCAGAAGAAAACACGAAGGAGGGCAATACTGAAAGAAATTAAGTATTACATTTTTCAAATTTATGCAATAAAATACCTCCTCAGTAAGGGGTGGAAGAGTTTTAACTACAGCGATTTCCAGCCATGGCATTGTGCCTGCAGAGATGTCTAACAACGTTCCAGCTGGCTCTGCTATAGCAACATAGAGCTCGACATGGGATAATGTGCCTCCCTGAGAAACACCAGGAACACGAGCTCACCCCCTCCATCAGCTCAGACTACCCCTCAGGCCTTGGCAGCCTGAGAAGCCAATGTCCAACTTTAAGCAAGTGTTTCCTGATGTCAGGACCTGAAAGAACACTTTAGAAAGACTATATCCTGAAATTTCTCTCTCCTTGAAAACCAGGGAGAAGAGTGGCAGAAGAAAAGGGTAGGTGTTTGCATCCCAACAGGATATGGAGGATGGGAAGGCAACAAGTGCTGTGCTAAAATCACTGTGCCTGATGGAAACAGGCTGCAGACTGCTACACTTATCTTGGATTACAAGCTTCCTCCATTTTTTCCTTGATATATTAAGTCAGGAAGTGCCCCTTAACCCCACCACATTTAGTTTTGCACTGATGCTTCAAAAAGGTTGTGAGTAAGAATGGGCTGATCCAACTTCCTGCTAAGACTGATATACACGATTTGCAAGTCCATTTGGCTGTTAGGGAATATATGAAGAGGGAGGAGGGTGCCAAGGGAGGTGCGTGGCTGTGTTTGTACCCGTACCTCTGAGAGATGCAGGACTCTCCCTATACAATTGCAGTAGAATGATACCTTAAAAGAAATAATATTTTCAGTTTTGACAATGTCATAATGAATCTCCAAGCAGGCCATGAAATGTAAAACATTTTGAACTGGATGAAGCACACCTGTGGGCCTAGTAGTCTATTAGCTGTAACTACTAAATGCAATAAATGCACACATAGAGCAATGTGTAAGTTCTTACTTGACCACTGGAATATCTACAAAGATTTTCTATTACAAGACTGTAGCATGGGAAATAAAATGGAATCTCAAAAACTATCTGAAAAGCACAGTTAGAAACACAAATAAGAGGTCAAAGTTCCACTTCTAAACTACATTTAAATTGTTGTTGTTACACGCTTGTCAGGTCTGCGGGCAGGAAACATCAACCCTTCTTGATTTTAGATGAAGAATCCTTTCAATGCGACTAACTCTAAGAAGAGACACTCAGAAAAACAACTCCAAGGCAGACCAGAAAAACCTCCTTACCAGTTTGGAGCACAAGGTAATAAAGAGACACTACATGAGTGTGTGCACCACAGTTAAGGCAATTGCTTAGATCAGTACATGGATATCACATCACTACCATGAATTCTGAAGAGGCTTTCACTGTGGTAAAGCACAGGTGTATTTACTTCAGTTTAATCACGAGGAAAATCTGCTTCCATGGGTAGAGAATCCTTACCTTCCAGAAAAACTTTACTTTGAAAGTGACAGAAACAACTAACACCACCAACACAACAACCATCTGGAGCAGAGTTCAGCAGAAATTTATCAATAGCCAGGACTTGGAGCACAATCTGAATGCACTCATGCTCTCACTTGTGTGTCTTGGGCCAAAACTACTCACAATCTTCCAGTTAATCCACTCCCCTAAGTCACTGAAGCACTGCACTGGGCCAGTACATGTCAGCATTCTACTTTCAGGAGAAGGAAAATGCATTTCCTCTGTGCTGTATCCTAAACTAGCGAGCATGTCACAAATAACCAAAACCTGTACACTCCACCAAAACCACTGCCAAACTCATCAGTATGTTTTTATTCACCCCTCTGCTCTGCTCACACACATGCATCCCCATTTTTACTTCCAAACAGCTCACATTTTAAGTGAAATCATTTAAATTTTTCCTGATTTGGTTTGTTGAATATGTTCAAATATGAGGATTTTCTCAAGCAGCACAATGGTTAGAACAGTACAGTTTGAACCAGTACCAGCCTTCTGAAGTTCCAAGTCAGGACAAGGCACAGAAGCTTCTCTCTCTTCTGTCTATCAATATTATTTTAAAAGAAAGGGGGTGGCACATTTATTTCTATGTAACTTTCGGGTAGTCAAAGCAAGCAAATTTCTAATTCATGATTCTAATTTCTGATTCATGATTATCTAGCAGGAAATGATTAAATTTCACAAGCTGGGGATGGGTGGAGGGGGTGACACTACAACAACCACACTACCTTACTGTGCCAGGTGGCTGGATTTGCCCCAGCCAGAGCTCTAGAACCCTGTAATAAATCCTGATTATTTTGCAGCTCCGAACTCTTCATTTGCAATCACATTGTTAATCTCAGCTACAGTACCCCAGATATTTGACTACTTTTCCCAAACTTGTCTTAATAAAAAAAAAAAAAACAAACAACTGTATTTGATTCAGTAATGTGAAATACAAGAATCAAGAACAATCAGGACAGAAATAGTCTATCTCCTCAACTTTCAGAACTTATTAGCTCAAACAATCATGTTTAATAACCACCAAAAAACTTCAAATCAACCTTCACTTGCCTCAAGTAACTAGAGATCCAAAAGTTCCCCTTCACATGCAGCATTCAATTCTGCTCTACCCAGTTTAGACCTCAATTCTTACTGGAAAAATATTTTTAAGTATTAAACAAAAATAAATTAGTGGTCAAAAATAATTTCCTTAAGAAACGTTCATTAAATGGTCTCAGTTTTTGGTATCTTTTTTTCCAAAAAGTAAAGGTTCACAGATATTTGCAATTTCCTTCTTTACTGCATGACTTAATGCAAAATAGCAGAAAATAAAGAGGAAAACTGAAAAATTAGCAAAATAATTTTCAGTTTCACAAAATATCCAAGTTATTAGGGTTTTTTTGTTGCTTTTTTCTCCCTAGTTTGCAATTGTTTAGACAACTACGATTTTGTACACATCTGAAGTCGATAAACTCTGCCTTGCTAAAAGGAAGCCTGTAACAGTTTTGGCTTTCCTATACTGTAAAGACTTCCCAAGGAACAGCAAAAATGTTACCAGGTAGGACAATATATTCTTTCACAAATGGCAATTAGCCAGTTAATTTTATTCCTCTGGCAGAAGAACAAAAGCACACTTGGAGCCGTACCTTCCTCATCCATGGTTACAAGCTAAAATCTAACCCAGTCACATCACACCTACTCCCCAAGAAATGGCAAGCCACCAAGGACTTGCCCTCATAGCAGCAACTCAAATCCTAACCTGACTGTGTAAGTTTTTTCAGTCTTCATACACCCCCATGAGCAGCTGCAGAATGTAATAATAGATGAATGTTTTCTTCGTGTGGTTCAAAGATAATCCTTTAAGAAGCTACACTGCACTGTGTTAATAAACAGTTCTCCCACAAAAGATCCACATAATAGTGTTTTCCCCAGATGAAAACAAGCAGGTACATACTGATCTTCTGTTCCAAAAAACTTCACAAAGAAGCACTTTTTTCCACGAGGTTTCTTCAGATCTTTAGGTGGATTAACAATCTGAAGGTGATCAGAAGTGAAAATTAAAAAGCACATAATGATAGATTTATACTCCGTGATTTTACTGTCCTGTCTGATAGCTATTGCAGATTTTTTCATCTGACTAGGAAGAGAACTGGAATCTGCTGTAAGTTTTTCAAGTAAATATGTAACCTAAGTATTTCCTCGGACATGAGAATGCTGCAGCAGAGTGCTGTAACCTCAGCATGCTTAGCCCTCACACTGGCACCAAAAATATAAGAAAGTTCTTTCAGAGAAGTAGAAATAATAGAAATGGCACATAAAATTCAATTATTTTTAATCTTTCACCAGAAAAAAAAAAAACAAACAAAAGAGAAAGTTTAACTACTCACTATCCCCAGAATTAATACTCAAAAATCATAGCTCTAGAACAGTATCTTGAGAGGCCAGACTCCTAATTTCTATTTTTAAACACAGTTTAGTTAACCAACTTACTAAGGAAGGAAAGAAAACCTGTCTTACAGAAAGAGACAGGATTTAAGCAACTAAATCTGGGAAACACAATCAGTTCCAGAGCTCCAGAGCTGGCTCTCTGTCACTTTTTATTCCATCTGAACTGCCAGCTGTTAGTGAGAGACTGAACTTCTAGATCAAATAAAGCCTGGTTCACAGTTTAATTTGTGGGGTGTGTGATTAAAAAACAAACAAATAAGAAAACCAGTATTAATCAACAACTGAAATGCTTTCAGGCAAACCCTTCCCCATACAGAAGGAAAATGCAAAAACAAACAAACAAACAAACAAACATAAACCACCAAAAGTAAGAAAACAACAACAACAAAAAAAACCCCAAACCTCACCTTTCCTGGCCATGGAGGATAACGGCCCAGCTTCCCCCTAAAGAAAAAAGAAAGTATTAGGCACCAGAATCAGAGAAAACAAACTATTCCAGTATCTGCCTTTTCGCATTATCTCATACTTTATATATTAGGAGAGTTACAACTTGCAGTCAAAACCTTGTGTGCAAGGCAGGACACAAGGCTGACACGTGCACCTAATGCAGGCTCTGAGCAGTCTGACCTCGCTGCACTGTCAGAACTGAAGAGAACAGCAGCAGCACAGCTGCTGCCTGCAAGACAAGAGTAGCAGGAACTGCAGCACTCCAAGAGTGGAGATTCCTTCATAAGGAGCCAGAAAAAAACACTGATGTAGGCAATCAGAGCAAAGTTCAGGTTGGGAACTTCTATCCACCTGTCCAGAGCAGTCTGTGAGCAGAGCAGCTCAGAGAGCTGACCTTCTGTATCTCGCAGGATCCCCCCAACAGGTGCTCCACTACCACCTTCTCCAGCTGCTCACTGCTAGTGGCATGTGCTAAAGATATGAAGAGCCACTAAAAAAAGCAGAAAAGTTTCCTTCCTACATTTACAAATGTCTCCATTATGAAAACTAGACAATACTAGAAACACTTACAGAAGAGGAAGAGACATCAGTGTTAGCCCTCAGCTTTATCCTCATCTCACCCCTGTCACTGACTCAGGCTGCAGTGCTCACAACACCTCGTTTGCAAGAGACTGGCAAAGAACCTGTGGGGCCCTGACACAAAACTTCTCAGCCAGTGGCACGGCAGCCCCCCAGGATGGACTCAGCAGCCACAGACGGGCAGCAACGCTGTCAGGAGCTGTGGTCGTACCTCACACGTGATGCTCCCACTCCTGTACCAAACGAGACACCCAGCAAACCCTTTCTGCTGCTGCTGTCTGACTGTTAAAGTTCGCTGTGACAGCTGCAGGGAAAGCACCTGCCTGGGCTGCCATGTACAAAACTAAAGCAGTACAGTCTGCATTTCAACACTGACAGCAGTGCACTCCCCAAATTCTCATCCGAAAGAAAGAAATTTGTTGAAAGTAACCAATCTTTACTTACTTTGCCATATAAATTAGATAACTTCCCAGCACTGCCAATTTTTCAGATGAGAAGCTGCAGTTGTCACAGCCTGGAGCAGGCGCTTCTTTTTTATCTGGGATGTAAATACAGATGCATGCACTTGCGTGTTGGGAATTAACTACTTCTTGGAACCCTGGCAGGACAACCTGGCCCATCCAGCACAGCAACACCACTTAATCATGGAATACTCTCAGGTCTCCCGACCAGGAAACAAAGAGATCACAGATCCGACTACCTGAGGGTATGATCGGAGTGAAAAGGGGAAATGGCTTCCGGGGACTCCCACAGAGACACCCCACCCTACAGGGAAATGCTGTTTTCCAGGATAGTGTTGTGTTGCTTCATTAAAGCACTGCCAAGAAACGGCGTCACGGCTCTCCCTAAATACTTCCTGACTGATCCCTGTCCCTTCTCGCCTCCCTCAGGAGGTGAGCCCGTGCTTCGACCGAGCCCCGCAGCGCTCGCCCCTCCGTGCCGGTCCCCTCCCCTCTCCACAGTAAACAGCTTCCTCCATGAGACGCCCCGAGAGCCTCTGGCACCGGCCCGGCCCACAGCCCAGCCCGGCCCAGCCCGGCGCTGCCGGGCCGGCCCCCTCACACCGCCAGCCGGACGGCGCTGGCGGCACCCGGGGCCCCACAACGGCCCCACCGCCCCGCCCTGCCCGTAGCCGCTCCCCTGAGTCCCCGCTGACAGCGCCCGGCGGCCCGGCCCGACCCAGCTCCGGCCGCGCCGCTCCCGGGCCGGGCACAGCCCCACCGCTGCCCCCCTGCGTCTCCTTCACGGCCGCAGCCTCATTCCGCGAGAGGGGCCCGCCCTGGGCGCCCCGGCCCGCCGGCACTCACCACACCAGGTCCCCGAGCCTCAGGCTCACGGCCGCCATCTCACCCTGCGCGCGGGGGCTGCCGGGACCAGGCCGCGCCCTGGGGGCGGGGCCTCGCCTGGGCGGGCGGGCTGTCACGTGGGCGAGCGAGCTGTCACGTGGACGGCCCCTCCCAAGCGTGACGGCAGCGGCGGAGACGCCCATTGGTGGGCGGGGTGTGTGTGGGCGCGGGGTGTAACGCGGCTCCTCCCCGGGGCGGGGCCCAGCCCGACTCCTCCCAGAAGGCGGGGCCTATCCCCGGCCCGACCCAGAGCCGGAGCCCACCCAGATCCCGAAACGCGAGGGGAACGAAGTTCTTATCACCGATTCGTAGGTGTCAGAAAGGGCATTCTTCTTTATTCAGTGCGCTGGCCGTTCGGAGGACAGCCCCTCTAATCGAACGTGCCAAGTGGGAGATAGACAGGGCTTTTTGTTACACGTACTGTTTGCATATTTATTAGATATTCCCGCTTACTTAATACGTATTTATTAGATTGCTTTACATGGTCGCACCCCTATTGGAAGTCCTTCTTTGGCCTTCCGGTCGTCTTCGTCGTCTTGACCCAGGTTCTTGAGCAGGCACAGCGTCGTTGTGCTTCGCCAGCAGACACTGTAACGTTTGTTCTTTGTTTTATCTGGTACACGGAGCTGAGTTTACATCCTGTTTGTTTACATCCTTATCGAATTCTCGGGGACTTCTCTGAGATTGTATTGTTCCTTATCTGGGCATTCCGGGATAGAGATTGTATTGTTCCTAATCTGGGCATGCCGAGATCCTGTGAGTGAAGTTTCTGTTTCTTTGATAGGAGAACTCGCCTTGAGGAGCAATAACGGGAGGGTTTGGCTGTCCCTCGGGGAGGTTGGCGCCAGGGGCATCTGTGCCCCTCACCCCTATTCCCCGCTGACTCCCGCGGGTCTGGAATGTGGTTTGTGCTCGCTCTCCCGCAGGAGCAGCGGGAGACGCCGCCTGTGCTCGGGCGTGGCGGAGCTGCATTGGTTTTCCTGGAGAACTTGCTGTATGTTGTGGTGGTGGCTTTTTTCTCTGTCCACCTAAGTAAGCCAATTTCACATTTTTTCCAAGCATTCTTGCTGCCTCTTCTGCCCTGTGGACCCACAGAAACCTGAGTTGGTAGGTGCCTCAGAGGGGCCTTAAAGAGCTTGATCCCTGTGCTACACTGCCCTGGGTACAAACTCCCTGCACCCTGTAATGGGTGGTTTAACTGCTCCGCTCTCCCCCCAAATCTGGGTGAATTGAGGACAAGTATCTTAAGTGGTGTTTCTCAGCTTAGTTAGGTGCATCCTGCTTTTTTAGGAGAGATGCACCATATTAGTCTTGTTTTAAGAGCATTAACTGCCTTTTAAATGTGTGTTTTACTTGTTTTGTGTGTAGCACACATGCACACACCGCTTTGTTTCCACGCATAGCTCTTGGCCGTTGGCAAAACCCTCTCCATATCCCGAATGCCTTCAATAAAGGATTCTGCAGCAATGCTGCAGTTGGTGTGGTTCCTTTAAGATAAGATATGGGTTCAAAAAGAAAGACAGAACTCTGCTGTCAGATTTAATTTACCAGGGGCTGATAAAGCCAGACCCACGCAGTTTCTACTCCTTAACTCTACTCCTTAAACTCCAGTCATTAAAGGTGTAGCGAGAGCAGTCCTTGCTTGGCGGACTTTGTCTCATCCCAGGAATGGAGTTCTGAGCCTGTCTGCTGCTCACAGCCCAGCCTCTGACTCTGGCTGATGCCGAAAAATCAGAGAAGAAACTCTCTAGACTCGTTTTGAGTATAGAAAGCCAAAAAAGCACACATTTATTTCAGCACCAGGTGCATCAGAAAAAAATTCCTAAGGGTGCACTGTGAACCACACAGGTTTCATAACTTTATACAGTTCTCTAATTACACATTCAAGGATTACCTCACCTCTTCCACCCTATTTTCCACCCACCATACACCCCCCTGGAATTGCTTCAGAGGTCGTAAAGTGACCCCTGGTGCCAGGCATCAACATCTTTCTTGCTATGTTCTTCTCTTGACTCCTAGATTTCCTGCCTTCTGGAACTGGCTCAAGGCCCAAACCCAGACTTATGGATGTGTTTTGTCTTCTTTCTCGCTTTTTATCTGTTTCTTCACAGGTGCAAGAACCATCTCTGTTTTTATCACAATTCTTGCCTGTAAAAAAAGGGAAGAGTGCTGTGTCAGGTTCTGGGCCCCTCAATTTAGGAAGGATGTTGAGGTGCTGGAGCAGGTCCTAAGAAGGACAACAAGGCTGCGGAAGGTACTGGAGCACAAGTACCGTAAGGAGAGGCTGAGGGAGCTGGAACTCCCTGGAGAAGAGGGGGTTCAGGGAGACCTTGTTGCTCTCTACAACTCTCTGATAGGAAGGTGGAGCCAGGTGGGGGGCAGTCTCTTCTCCCAGGAACCAGCAGTAGGACAAGAAGACACAGTCCAGGGGAGGTTTGAGTTGGACATTAAGAAGAATTTTTTTACAGAGAGAGCGATCAGACATTGGAATGGGCTGCCCAGGGAAGTGGTGGATTCACTGTCCCTGGAGGTTTTTAAGAGGAGACTGGATGTGGCACTTAGTGCCATGGTCAAGTAGGCAAGGTAGTGTTGGGTCAAAGGTTGGATTTTTCCAACCCAGTTGATTCTGTGATTCACAAGAAATTATAAACTACACATTTTCCCTTGAGAATTTCCAACCTTACTAAAACACATGAGTTCTACGGCTAGCACCCTCCTTTAAAAGGCTTAGTCTAAAACATAAATTCTATGGCTATCAGTTCTAATAATTATTCTTAATTTTACGGCTACACGACCTGGGGCACAACTGCAACCTTTCCTTAATCCTCCCAAATCCTGATTTTACCCAGGCTTTTGAACGTTCCTTGACCTAGTAGCTGGACCTCTTCCAAACCAGATTGTTTTTTCTATCCCAAACGCTGTTTCGGATGCACATCTCGAACAGCCAAGCCCGACTTCCCTCGGCCCTTCTCGGCTCTCCTCGGTCTCTCTCGGCTCTCCTCGGCCTCTCTCGGCTCTCCTCGGCCCCTCTCGGCTCTCCTCGGCCCCTCTCGGCTCTCCTCGGCCCCTCTCGGCTCTCCTCGGCCCCTCTCGGCTCTCCTCGACTCCTCTCGGCTCTCCTCGACTCCTCTCGGCTCTCCTCGGCCCCCCTCGGCTCTCCTCGGCCCCTCTCGGCACTCCTCGGTCTCTCTCGGCTCCTCTCGGCTCCCCTCGGCCCCGCCCGGCCCGGCTCCGTCAG